>NC_084606.1:4921061-5013561 GCF_033807715.1 Cololabis saira | reverse complement strand
GCAGTTCAGTTAGCGATCCCGTTAGCGATCCCGTTAGCGATCCCGTTAGCGATCCCGTTAGCGGTCCCGTTAGCGGTTCCGTTAGCGGTTGTTAGCGGTCCAATTAGCCATCCCGTTAGCGGCTGGGTTAGCGATCCCGTTAGCGGCTCGGTTAGCGGTCCCGTTAGCAGTCCCATTAGCGGTTTTGTTAGCGGTTCCATTAGTGGTTCTGTTAGCGGTTCTATTAGCGGTCCCGTTAGCTTTTCTGTTAGTGGTTCTGTTAGCCTAATACCTATTTTTTGTAATAACTTTTGAATGGTTTGACATAGAGAGTCATGGGTGGTGTCATTGGACTCGGTATTGAGTTCTTCACCTTTATTGCTTGTAAAATGTACACAAATGTGCAGCAGCCCGCCGTGGCACTCTCGAAATTTCTGCGAGGAAATTGTCTAGTTAGTGCCACGGCTGCGCCACGAGGCACGACTCCTCCATAGCTCCGCAATGGAGGAGGAGCACAAAGCACTCTTAATATTGCTCAGGCTAATTAGTGCCACGGCTGCAGCAAGAGGCACTCCTCCTCCAAAGCTATGCAATAGCAAGGAGGAGGAATGCCTCTGGCGAAGCAAAGCCTGGCGAAGCCAGAGGCACTAATGTTATCCTGCAGGTTTATTTTTCTTATTAATTTTCCGGACAAAACTTCGGTTCACTACTCCTCCTACAGCTTTGAGAAAACGCGAAAAGTAAAAACGTAGAAACGTGCGCCTTAAGCGGGAATCGTGTGCTATGACTTTTATTAGCGATTGGCGTGCACGTTTTTGCGCAAGGTGCACAAACGTGCGCTTTTAGCGCCATCCGGAATGCATTGGGAGAAATTTGGGGCCTCACCACTCGCACTCCGTTACTCGAATAATTCTGAACCGATTTAGAAAGTTGTAGGCCCTGAATTTAACTACAGTCCTGTGGATTTTCAGAGCGATGGCACAAATAGTTTTTGCACGAAGTGCAAAAACATTTCCAAATTTCCAAACTTATGGGGAGATTTTCCCATGTAAGTGAATGGGGCAGAATGTAACACTGTGGGTGGGAGGAGGTTAAAAAAAAGTCACGTTTTTTCTGAGTCACGTATCTTTCTCATACTTGCACGTAGAAATGTCATTCAAACTTCAAAACGGAGGAAAACTTCTCTTCTCTCTCCAAACCCAGTTTTTTCCTAAAATGTACACTTTTCAAGATATGAGCCCTCAAGCGAGGACTGGAAATCACTTTTTTGTCAAATTTAGAGTGCGGGAGTCAGTTGCTAGAGTGTAGTTAGACTGAAAAAAAAACATGATTTTTTATTTGTAACTCGAGCTCACGGCCAAACCGTAAAAGGTAGACGGATAATTTTTGATCAGAATGTAGACATACCTGTTGTGATTCATAAAATGTGACTTTGACCGGCGGGGTATGCAAAAAATTTAAACGGCTGGGCTAACTGCCACGCGAATTCCTGCCTCTGTCTCCATTGACTGCAATGTAAAAAAAAGTTTTCTTAAAAAAAATCTAATTTTTTTGAACTGCCGTTACTAACACATTTTAAGGAATATCTGAATAAAATTAAGATTGTCAGAATCTGCCTGGTTCTGTCTCTCTCATGATGTCTTTGTTTTTCTGCTAGGAGCTATGGTTTTCTCACAAATCAGAGTTATTTGAGGAAAGCTGGGGTTTTCTCACAGCCAGTCCGGAACCTTCCTCATTTCCAGGTTCTTGTTGCCCCTAGCAACCAGAGCTCAGCTGTTGACTGATTAGACTGACCCAGAACTGGTGACATGACCCAGTCAGTACAGACTTCATAATACTTTACCCTGGAAATGGAGAAATCTGAACCCTGACCTTTTGAACTTAGATGATCCCCAGTCCTGCTGGGAACAGGTTCATGGTATATATATATATGTATATTATTATTATTATACATATAAATATTTACATTTGTATATTATGTATACAAATTAGCCCCGCCCCTTCTTCTGATTGGCCGATACGTTATAGTCCAATATCTTTGGAATGGTTTGACCTACAGAGTCATGGGTGGTGTCATATGACTCAGTATCGAGTCCTTGACCCTCATTGGTGCAAATTAGCCCCGCTATTTCTTCTGATTGGCCGATACGTTATAGTCCAATATCTTTTGAATGGTTTGACATACAGAGTCATGGGTGGTGTCATATGAGTCAGTATCGAGTCCTTGACCCTTATTGGTGCAAATTAGCCCCGCCCCTTCTTCTGATTGGCCCATATGTTATAGTCCAATATCTTTTGAATGGTTTGACATACAAAGTCATGGGTGGTGTCATAGGACTCGAGAATCGAGTCCTTGACCTTCATTGGTGCAAATTAGCCCCATGATCATCCGGCAGTAGTCCCGTGGCACTTCAAAATTTCCCGGGAATTTTGTCTAGTTGTGCTTCCTATCTTGAGAATTTCCAGCGTTGCCATTTTTTCTGCAATTTCAGTGTTGAGTTTGAGTTCTTCTCTCCTTTTGCGCAAGCGTTGTTCCTCTTCTTCCAAAGCATGCTTTTCTTTTAATAGTCTTTGCCTCATGTTTAAGGCTGCCAGCTCAGCTTCTGCTTTTAGACGTATGGAAGAAGTTGAAGAGCTCTCTGACTGATGCGTTTTATGGCTTCCCACATTTGAAACACTGTCACTTGGTTTAATGTCATCCTCAATTTTTATTTCATCATTCATTTCTGATTAATCCTGGTGCTCCTGACAGGGTTTTTGTTCAGTTTCAACAATCCAGTTTTGAGTGCTCTTTCGAAATGTATTGCTGTAATTCATGATAGTTGAAAACCATTCTTTTTGTTTAATGAGTCCATCTTCAGGAAGTAAAGGCAACAGTCTACTGTGTGTAGTTGTAGCATTTTTACACAGTGTGTTTAAGTTCTCCATACATTGTTTCACTTCCGACACATTTTTCTCTTCTTCCATTAGCTCTTTCATTTGTGGTATCAAACCTTTTATTTTATCAACAACACGTTTGCGTTCTTTTTGCAGTATTTCATTTGTATTCATCAAACCCTTTTCAGTCAGTCTCCTCTCTCGTTGTCTAACAGACGCCATATCAGAGCACGAGGACGCAGCATCATTGGTTTGACTCATTTTGATCACTTTTCATTCAGTTTTCTTTGAACCATATAGTTTGAATCCATCCACAATACACAGCATATCATAGATTATCTCAACAAGGCAGCATCAGCATTCTTCCTTGAAAACATCAGAGCTTCACGTATTGCAGCAAAGTGCAGACTTCATTCAGCGCACAGAGCAAACGTAATGCCCAGACAACGCATATCCGACCAGCATTTATTCCTTCAACTGTTCCTTAAGGAGACACTTCGATGTGATGCAATCCGGGTTCCTTCTCCACACAAACACATCCACAGGTAATCTTACCTCAGGGGTATTCCAGGAAGCAGGTTTAGTGAAAATCCTGAGTTTGTTAAGCCTGAGATGAGGGAAATCTGGAGTTTTCAGTTCCAGAAAGCGAGTTAATTCAAACTCTGAGTCAGTTACCATGGCAACTGAGCCTGTCAACCTAAACTGCTCTCTAGCAGGTTTACTTCAATAAAGCCTGAGTTTCTCTGTGAACCTAACCTGTTCGCTAACAGGTTTACTTCAATAAAGCCTGAGTTTCTCTCTGTCTCCTCCCTCAGTGGTGTCAATTCAGCCAATGGGCCTTTACGCAATACACATCCGTTTTCTGCACCACGGACAGCAAGAGCAGAGTTAGAGAGCAGAAAAAGCGTATTTGACAAACACAATGTATTTTATTCACTATGTCAGTGCAACAATATCACAGGGACATCCCAGTTTAACTTCAAACAGTTAAAGTCCAAATGCAATAAGCAGAGGGAGGAGCAGAAGACAGAAAGAGAGAGAGAGTAAAAAAAATATTTCCCTTAAACAGATTTATAAGAGGGTAGGGTGATTTGATATCTTACCTTAAAATGAACTTGCATAATTAATCCATCAGTGGCTAACAGCCTCGTTAATATCTTCTGCTGCTGGGGCAACATTGGACTCATCACTCGCCTTCTTTCTTTTTTATTTTTTAAATTGCGTGGTTGTCTGCTTCCTTTTCATTTTTGTAAGTTAGTAACACTGCAGAGCTAAAAACCAGATTGATAGCGACCACTGTCGTCAGGGACGCTGGGACATCACATTTCAAGATATGAGGGGGGTACAAGTGTTGGGAAAGATAATACCTAGGGAAATCCATCATGTTGTTCTGATATGCATTTGTAGTTATTTTATATGTATTAAGTAATAGAATAAATCAATACAAATAGACACAGAGTAATTCCATAAATGTATTTAAAAAAAAAAACATTTCCATTTTCCCCTGAAGCCGAGGTGTGGCGGCTGCCCCTGATCTAAATGACAATAACATTTAATTTAATACCATTCCACCACTGTTTTCATCTGTAATACTATAAGACAGTGTGCTTAAATGTTAAATGAATAATCATTCAAACTTACACATTGACTGCAGCAACTTTCCCCCACGCCAATGCTCTCCTCGTGTTTCGTGTTTTTTTTCCTGAAATATGCTCTCATACTCGCCATACGCACGTATTAACACTTCTAACTCCGGTGGCGTGGAGTATGTGGATCTTCAGATGCAAACTAATGTTTCCTCATAGGGATTTTGTAAATTGAAATGTTGAATAAAGTTAAAAAAAAAGAAAAAAAGAAAAAGTATGTGTATCTTTTGTTGTCGCCGGTTGCCATGGTGAATCCTTGTATCAGGGCTCTACTTATGATGCTTTTTATTTCCCTCACGCACGCGCTTAGCTCGAGTTTAACAAACTCAGAGTTGATTGAACTAACTCATATCAGCTGTTCTGGAACCGAAAACTCCGACTTTCCTGTCTCAGGTTAAGTCAACTCAGAGTTCAGGTTTAAACTCGGAGTTTGTTGAACCTGCTTCCTGGAATACCCCTCTGGCCTCCAGGACAGATGACGTGGCTTGTCACCGCTGTCTGACTGAGTCAGCTGATTCCTTTGCGCTGCAAGCGATCGCTTTCAAAGTTGATGCCTTTTTTTGTTACAAATATTGCGGCTTTCCTGTACTTATAAGAGCCGCTTGAGAGTTTTTGTTGGGTCCTGTATATTTGCTTGACGCGCTGATGCTGACAGATAAGCACGCTGAGTCCCAGATAAGTTTTATGGTGTTTAATGACAGATGCTCAACCACAACGGCCTTCGGAATACATGCTTAATAGGTTTTAAATGTGTACAAATGTGTGCAAACGTGTAATCGGGGGGATCAGTAAAAAGCGGTCAACAAAAATGACGGCTACCTAACTCTCCTCTCTCCCAGACAGTGCAGGTGATTGGATACTTTTAGAACCTACGGTGATTATCCATGTGACCCAAACTTCCTTCATCACCGTGGCAACCAGATCAAACCAATGAAACAGGAATAATCAATATATGGCTCCTACACACGCTGTTGTTACAAACCATTTTCAACCTTTCAGCTTATCTTCAACGTCCTTTTCTAAGGGTTTTAGCCCAAGCCATGTTTTTGTTCCTTTCTTTTCCTGTAGTTTCACCAGAGCGTGTACTTTTATTACTTAGGTGTAGTTTGTGTTGGTCTGAAGTTCTCTCCCACTCTGTAACGCCCTGTTGTCTAGTGAAGTCTTCAGTCGGGTCATTTAATGTATATTCATGTAACTCGGAGGTCTTTTCACTGTCCTCTTTCTTTTTTTCAATATTGTTATCCCGTTTTCTTCCCACATTTCTTCACCCAGTGCTCCTACCTAACAGTCCTGGGCATTTCCATCCTCTACCAACCCCGGGAGTTCCTGCACTGAGCTCAGGTCTCCTCCTTAACCTGAGGAGCAGCAGCATCTTTTCACCAGACAGGGTGGGGTTTCTCTGGCCGGACGTAGCGCGAGGAAGGATCACGTTATTCCACCCAGATCTTCCCCACCCCGTCTGTTCCCCGGTAGCCCAGGACTGTTGCATGTTTTTGTGAGGGTAGCTCACATTAGCTAACAGGGAACACGGGGAGAACATGCAAACTCCACACAGAAAGATCCTTATCTCCAACCCGACCCAGGGTGCTGAAGTCATGGAGGAACTAACACGCACTTCAGCACCCACAGCATCCCCAGTGGGAATCAAACCCAGGACCTTCTTGCTGTGAGACGGCTGCACTACCTGCTGCACCACCGTGTCCCTTCAGTTCTTCTTTAATTCCACTGTTTCACTCACATCTTTGTTTCATCTCTGTCCTCCGTGTGTTTTTCTCCACAACATCTGGTTCTCTGTTCGGGCTCAGCAAGCTGCACTTCTGGATGGATATTTGGAGGAAAACTGGACCTATTTTGTTTGGCAAATAAATGACTTTTATGTCCAATATGTTATAATTTAAAGGAGAATAATTATGAAGTAATCATATAAATATTACTAATATAATAACACAATTTGAATGATGACATGTTTAAACTATTATATGAATGATATTCCGATATTTTAAACATGTATGTTTACTCTGTAAACTGAGTTTTAGTAGCCTAAACATTGATTGAACATAAATAGCTGGTGCGTGTGTGTTCATTGCTCCTAACTGTTTATTTCCATCAGAAAGTCCCTGGTTGTAGCTCTGCTGTAGAATCTCTGCTGATAATTATTCATAAGTTTGCAGTGTCAGAACCACATCTCTCATGTTTAGAACAAAGTTTAGAAACATGTGGAAACCAAACATCCATCCGTTCCACGGACTCGCTGCTTCGGATCACGTGGTTCAGTCAAACAGCGACATCTGCTGCTGATTGGACGGACTTGGTGACGTCACAGCCGCAGCCGTGTTCTTTGGCTGTTATTGGAATAAATGTTGTTAAAACCTCCCCATGTGGAAGGAGGAGCTTTCAATAACCCATGACACGGAAAGAATGTTGTTTTTAATCCAAGATTAATTTCTGATATTTAACACTCTGGTTATTCCAGATGAAATGATGATGTTTATAAATCAGACGCCAGCACAGTTATGTCTGTTTATGAACATTTGATAACTGGATGGTTTATTAACCGCTAATCCACGTTTTAGGAGAAAATACTACAATTTGTTGGAAAAACTACGTTTGGAATCAAGTGTTATAATCGAATTGTACTTAGATTTTATTTTAATTAGTTCAGGTAATAATAGTAGCGGAGAAGTGAAAATGGATGAGCATGTGAAAGTTGTCGGTCCAGTGAATGAGGAATTTACATTTCTAAACCGCCCCGAGACAGAGTCAGAATCAAGAATAAAACAAGAATAATGAGATGAAAATCTCATTTATGATCAAACGTCAACATTCCAGTAAATAATAGTATTTACAGGTGAGAAATATCAAATAAAAACACAAAACCAAACCAAACAAACCAAAAAAAACTAAACAAACGGTGATCGTTTGTTTATTTGTTTATTTATTGAGATCCCCATTAGCTGCAGCAGAAACTGCAGCTATTCTTCCTGGGGTCTTAACAAGAAAATGCAATACAAAAGAAAACAACATAGAAAAAAACTTAAAAAAATAAAAACACAGAAAGAGCAAGAAGAAAAAAAAATATGTATATACAAAATCAAGATATCTTAAGAATCAAGACAAGAACAAAAACCAAGTCAACTATATCCTCCCCACATATACACCTCATATATATCTATATATATATATATATATATATATATATATATATATATATATATATATATATACACACACACACATACATACCTATACACATACATATACCCATCATATAATACTCTATCATATTCAACATTCCAAGTCAAATTCTATATTATATTCACACAGACATATATATATATATATATATACATATATACATACACATACACATCCACACATACATACCTACATATGTATACACACATACATACACACATACTCATATATATCTATTCTATAATAATAGAACATATATAATATATATATAATATAACACTACTATGCAATAATACCATTATATCTCATGTACTAAAACAATCATATTACATACACAACTATTCCATACCGAAACCATTACTTGGACAGATATTTTTTAAGTAGTATTCTGAATTGATTATTGTTAGCAAGTTTTACATGATTGGGTAAAGAATTCCATTCTTTCATTCCTCTATACAGGACTGTACGTTTGATGGCATTAGATCTAACCTTAGGTATTGTAACATTTCCAACAGTTGCATGTCTAGTGTTGTGACAGTGATTTTCTGCACTAAAAGAGAGGTTATCAAACAAATCATATGGCTTTTTTAAAACAGATATGTTTCTTATCACAATCAACAGTGAGTATATGAGTCTGTCTTTGACCAATAACCATTTGAGTTTCTTGTGCATAGAGATGATATTTGTCCTATTGTCGCACTTGAGAATAGTGCGGGCAGCTCTGTTTTGTATAATTTGCAAAGCATTCAACATTTCACCATTCGCACCATTCATCATTATCATCATCATCATCATCATCATCATCATCATCATCATCATCATCATCATCATCATCTTCATCTTCACCATCATCATCATCATCATCATCTTCATCATCATCATCATCTTCATCATGGAGACTCTGAGGAACCAGAACCAGAGTCCAAGTCCAGGATCCAACAGAGACAGTTTCTCTGACTGGAGACTCTGGAGACTAAACTGGACACAGAGACACTGAACCAGAAGCAGAACTTAACCAGAATCCAAATCCAGCACAGAGAGGTTCAGTGAAGCTGGTGATGAAGGTGTGGAGGTGGATCAGTCTGTCAGAGACTTCATAGAAGGACAGAGTTCCAGCAGGAACGTCCACGTAAACTGCTGCTCTGCCAGAGTCTGGACATGGAGATGAGGAGGTGGTGGATGTTTCTCTGTTATTGTGACGGACACGGTACTGATGACCTGGAGAACAGTCCAGACTCCAGGAATCATCGTTTCTTCCAAACCTACAGTCACCAGAGTTTCCTTTCCTGCTGATTCTTCTGTAACTCACTGATACATAAACTCCTCCGCTCCACTGGACCTCCCAGTAACAGCGACCCGTCAGAACTTCTCTACACAGCAGCTGACGTTTAACATCAAACCTGTCTGGATGATCAGGATGTGACTGAACCTCCCCCACCAACATCATCTTCCTGTTGTCATCAGACAGTTTGATGTTCTTGTTGACTGTGTTTGTGTCGACGGTGAGTCGACAGGAATCTGATGGAGAGAACAAACAAGCAGCTGCAGTTATTATTGATCACTTATTGATCACTGATGGACTCATGAAGGAGTGAAGATGGTTGAAAAAACACACTTACACTTCCTCAGACCTGGTGTCAGCCATCGTTGTCCAGCAGGCTCCACCCTGGAAGGAGGAGGAGGAGGGTCAATTCAATTCAATTCAACTTTATTTCTATAGCGTCTAATACAACAGATGTTTGTCTCTAGACGCTTTTCAGAGATCCAGAACATGAACATGAACATAAACATAAACCCCCGAGCAATGATTACATAAACAGACCGGCTCAGTCTCTCTCAGAGGAAGCAGAGATGTCACAGCTTTTTCTCAACATTTACACTTCTTTCTCGAAATTTCAACTTTTTTCTCGAAATTGTACTTCAACATTCATTTTGACATTTCAACATTTTTCTCTACATTTCCACTTTTTCCTCAAAGTGCATAATGAAAAGAAAATCTTCCTCCTCTAAAATATTATTTCTATTTTTCTCCTGCCTGGCCCTGATACTCTTCCGTATTGTGGTCATGTGACGATAACGATAATTAAATATACAATGTAATATTGTACAGGAATAAAAACCAGACTAAAACGTAGATTACAAAATAAAAACTGCGGTGAGACAGTAGACGCTGGGACGTACCCTGGGATAAATTATGATTAAATCTCGTCGTCAACGAATCTTTATCACCGCAGGAAAACGAGACGAGATGAAAATGCTGGTCATGTGACGATAACGATAGTTAAATATATAATGCAAAATCGTAGAGGAATAAAAACCAGACTAAAATGTAGATTACAAAATAAAAACTCTGCTAAAATGTGTCTTCATTTTCGTTGTCCAAAACGAGACTAGGGCTGAAACAATTCCTCGAATAATTTGAGTAATTCGATTAGAAAACATGATGGAGGAATTTTTTCTGCCTAAAGGAATCGTTTAATTTTGCAGCTCAAACCAGGTATTTCCCCCGGACTACGTTTAATGCAACACAACACGCTGACGCCGCGCACGTAAAGGAATAAGAAAGAGGAGGAAATGTTTGGTTTAAACCAAAAGAAAAGGCAGAAAATGTGAAAAGTGTGGGTGATTTCCAGCTGGACACCAAGGCAACACTGTTGCTGTTTCACTGTAAGCAGAACTTGAGTTGTAAAAAAACATCAGGGGGGATGGTGGATTTGATCATATGGGGACAGATAATTTGTGCTGATTACAAATAATATAATATATTACAAATAATAGCAGTGACCAAAACAGCTGCAGAAATACTGCAGGAATGACATAGCAGCAGTTAAATGCAGCCTTCTGTAAGCTTTAAATATCCACTGGGCTTACATCAAATACATCAAAACACAACAATAAAAAACACTTTTCTGAACTTATCAATATGACTCTGTCCTTCAAAGGATAAGTAAAATGGATCACTGCAAAAACTCAAAATCTTAACAAGAATATTTGTCTTATTTCTAGTTCAAATGTCTCATTTTAGTAAAAAAAAATCTTATTACACTTAAAACAACGCAAGTTTGCGTGTTCTCCCCGTGCTTGCGTGGGTTTTCTCCAGGTACTCCAGGTTCCTCCCACAGTCCAAAAACATGCATGTTAATTGGTGATTCTAAATCACCCGTAGGTGTGAGCGTGAGTGTGGTTGTGAGCATGGTTTGTGTGTTTATATGTGGCCCTGTGATGGACTGGTGACCTGTCCAGGTGAACCTGCCTCTCACCTGAAATGAGCTGGGATAGGCTCCAGCAGACCCCCGTGACCCCGCAAGGGATAAAGCGGGTATAGATAATGGATGGATGGAATACACTTAAAACAAGACTCATCACTGGAAAAAACAACAATTTTATCCTGTTTCAAGTAGATTTTCACTTGAAATAAGTAGAAAAATCTGCCAGTGGAACAATATTATTTTGCTAGTAATGAAAAGATAAATCTTGTTCCACTGGCAGATTTTTCTACTTATTTCAATTAAAATTTACTTGAAACAGGTGAAAATTGTCAAATAAGTTATTTTTCTGGTGTTATTTTTCTGTTGATGACTCTAAATGTTGAAATAGCAGTAAAACCACATTCATCGATGAAATGACATAAGGGATGGAAAGGAGGGATGGCAGTTTTACAGGGGGGATGATTTGGACCGTTTTTATTTCAGGGGGGATGATTTGGACTGTTTTTATTTCAGGGGGGGGGATGATTTGGACCGTTTTTATTTCAGGGGGGGATGATTTGGACTGTTTTTATTTCAGGGGGGATGATTTGGACCGTTTTTATTTCAGGGGGGATGCCATCTCCCCTCATCCCCCTCAACTCCAGTACTGACTGTAAGACAGAGCTGATACAACAGTACGTCCTCAACGCTGCAGCTTCCCCACCAACACCCTGTTACTCCCAGAGGGAGGACCGTCACCCAGACACGGTAAAATTAAGTTAACGTAGCGCTAATTAATGAGATTAACGTTACGGTACCTTGCTAACATAACGTTAGCCCTGTGGAGGGCTGGGTTTCTATTAATTATGACGACTATAACGCATTTAATCTGTAAAAACACAGAGCTGTAGAGAGATGAGGGTGAAAAATAAAAACGAAATAAAGCTAACTGGGTAGTTTTCAATTGTATCTCTGTATTCATTGATGGATAAAATATCAAGTAGCGCTGGTGGCTAATGTGCTCCAATACAGCAGGGCTCATCATTTTTTTTTTAACACTCCCAAAACTCAAAATCTTATCAAGACTTTAACTTGAAACTTAACTAGAATTTAAAATTTCCTTGACACAAATGAAAGTTCAATTGAAACACGTGGGAATAACAGCTAACCTTTTAATTGATGTGTGTTATCAGGTGTAATGGCATTTTTAAGTTAGAAATAAGAACATATCTTGGTAAGATCCATACTTTTTTGAGTGAAGGCAGTGAATTTGGTCAACTGGTGTAAGTTCAGTGTTTTTAAATGCACAGCCATGAACCTACTGTATTATATAATTTAGTCTTAGTAATGTCAATTAACATCTAACATCCTATTAGGGCCCGAGCACTTACAGTTTGAAGGCCCTATTGTATCTGTAGGAAATGTTCTGGTTTTTTTTTCCTTCTTCCGACGAAATGAGGGCCTTCCCCCTAAAAGTGCCTCCAAAGTCACCAAATTTTGCACCAGGCCAGGCCTGGCAAAACATTTGATATTTAATGGTTTGCATTAATGGCCGTGGCCTAATAGCTCAACAGCGCCCCCTAGAAAACTTGTGCCTCAAGCACTACAATACAGTTTGATGTATATGCACGAAAATCGGTACACACCTGTATCATGTCACAACTTAAAGAAAAGTCTCTTGGCGCCATGGCCTAAACCAAACAGGGAGTCAGCTATTTTGAATTAATCGTGTAATTTTGGCGCAATTTATGACATTCCTTCGGCCGTTAATGCGGACGGAAACGTAACGTGCACCCAGGTGTGTTATACATCAAAATGTGCGTCTCCATCCTGCGACGGCGCGCATTACTTTTCTCAGTCAAAAGCGTTACCGTGGCAATGATAGACACCAAAAAGCACACCCGCCCTTCGTCTGATTGGTCCATATTTGATAGTTCCTATTTTCTGGCATACATTTTGAATGTATTGACATGAGTCATGTCATGGGTGGTGACATGGTTTTGAGTCCTTGAACATAATTGGTGCAAATTAGACCCGCCCCTTCTTCTGATTGGTCAATATTTGATTGTTCCTATTTTCTGCCATAAAATTTCAATGGTTTGATATGGAGAGTCGTGGGTGGTGTCATCTGCTAAATGTCCAGTTCTGAAGAATCTACATCAAGTCATACAAGATTCCACTGCAGCCTGAACGTGCACAAGGGTGGAGGAACTTTCATCCCTGCTTCCTACCTGAGTCCTACCTGAGTGTGTCCTACCTGAGAGAGTCCTACCTGAGAGAGTCCTACCTGAGTGTGTCCTACCTGAGAGTGTCCTACCTGAGTGTCCTACCTGAGAGTGTCCTACCTGAGAGTGTCCTACCTGAGAGTGTCCTACCTGAGAGTGTTCTACCTGAGAGTGTTCTACCTGAGAGTGTCCTACCTGAGGGTGTCCTACCTGAGAGTGTCCTACCTGAGGGTGTCCTACCATAGAGTGTCCTACCTGAGAGTGTCCTACCTGAGAGTGTCCTACCTGAGAGTGTCCTACCTGAGAGTGTCCTACCTGAGAGTGTCCTACCTCAGGGTGTCCTACCTGAGAGTGTCCTACCTGAGTGTGTCCTACCTGATTGTCCTACCTGAGAGTGTCCTACCTGAGAGTGTCCTACCTGAGAGTGTCCAGTCTCCAGCGGGGATCCTCCACTCTAGACAGAAGCTTCCTTGCTGACTCTCCTGGATGGTTGTAGCTCAGGTCCAGCTCTCTCAGGTGGGAGGGGTTGGAGGTCAGAGCTGAGACCAGAGAAGAACTTCCTTCCTCTGAGATCAGACAGCCTGACAGCCTGCAGACACACAACACAGGTCTGCTGCATGTTCTCTGCTCATGTGTCCTGCTGCAGACACGTTTAGCAGCAGGTTCACTGGACCTGGTGAAGACTTGAATTAATCCTGACCTGAGAGACTCCAGGTGACAGTGTGGACTCTCCAGTCCAGGACACAGCTGCTCCAGTCCAGAATCCTGCAGATCGTTGTTGCTCAGGTCCAGTTCTGTCAGATTGGAGGACTGAGAGCTGAGAACTGAGGACAGAAGTGGACAGATGTCCTCTGAGAAGTGACAGCCACTCAGTCTGCAGACGGAAGAAAAGAACAACAACCAGGTTATTTCACTGTTATGGAAGAAAATATAGTTGTGTCTCCAACTATTCTACTGGTCTTCAGTAAAGTTTGTGTTAAATCACATTTCAGTAACAAACAATTCAAGCTGCTTCACATGAGAAAAACATGAAAAATAAAGAGGAAAAAATTAAAATCATGAGTTTTAGTGCAGTTGCAAAATAAACAAAGGTTAGCCTTAAACTAGAGTTACAATTAAGAAATAATATTATCATTGTTTAAAGTTAAATTCAGAATAGTTCCAATAATCCATCAAAGGCTGTAAACAAACAAGTTTTAACTTGGTTCAAAGGAACTGAGGGTTCCAGTTCCTGCAGGTTTCTGGAGGTTTGTTCCAGATCTGTGGAGCATAGAAGCTGAATGCTGCTCCTCCATGTTTGGTTCTGGTTCTGGGGACACAGAGCAGACCAGGGGCCTGTACTACGAAGCGGGATTTGGGGTTAGCGAGGTAACTTCAGGTTTAACCCTGGGTTTTCAGGACTACGACGGTGGTTCACTTCTTACCGGGGTACATCGCCATGGTAACTTATGCTGAACAGCTAACCTGCTACGGAGCAGGTTATGTTCGAGATACAGATCGCCGGGTATAAAAGCACCGCCCACTGACCAGTCAGCTCTCTTGGAAAATGGCATGCCCTTTCGAAGAGAATCCAGTGGAGCTCGGTGCGCGGATCGTGAGAGGATCCCTACGATCTTCTTCTTGTCATTTTTTTTTCTGTTTGCTGCAAGTAATGTCAATGCTATTTCATTGTGCTTTTGTATACTGATATCATCCTAAAACAGAGAGTGATAGAAACACTAAAGCCTTGTACTTGTTGTACTTCTAAGATATGAAAGTGAGCCTACTTACCGCTTTGAATTATGTTTTTATATTTATTTTTTATTTGCTCCCATGTGCGTTTCACTCCGCTGGGGTTGCAGCTGAAGGAATGAGGCTACAATTGTCATACACGCCATACGAATACATCTAAGCAACACATGCATTTAACAGAATAGACAACTGTAATTATAGTCAGATCTACTTATGCCCTAATGATGGGGCAGTGATGTTTATATCCCTATGAACTTACGCATTTATACAGTCAGCTTTTTCCAGCTGTCTTTCCTGCATTTTGCAGCTGCAACTGTGTTGCTTTTTGCCTGTATTATATGCCTATACTCATCATATTTCCGTAAAATTATTGTTTGCTCTTCGCTACTGAAATAAGCGGCTCTGACAGCGGACTTCTCCATGCTTGTGATTGGTCATGCGCTGAAAACACCGCCCCTTTTATGTGCACGCGCTCATATCCAGATTGGAGAAACCTGGGTTGATATACCGAGTTGATAACCACCGTCGTGTGACCGCTTAGCGTGATTGCAATTGTCCGGGTTAGTGAATCTGGATAAGGAAAAGATATCCTGGGTATGTTGAACTTGCTTCGTAGTACAGGCCCCTGGACCAGGACACCTGAGAGGTCTGGGAGATTGCTATGGCAACAAGGCCAAGTCCCAATACTCCCCCTAGTCCTAGTTTTCATCCCTACCCCTAAATTTTGCGTGTTCCCGTGAGGGTAGTGGTGTCCCAATTCCTCTCTGCATATAGCGGTAGTGAGCATATCGAGAGCTAGTGAGTATGAATCTAGCCCTTTATAGTGAAGGATTTCAGATCCTGACTCACCGACTGACAGACAGAAAAATTTCACAGAATGCTTTACGTCATCATTTGCAGAATGAATCAAAAAAAAAACATGCCGGACATTTCTTATTCTTTAGTGAATAAAATCAATATTTTGAGTTAGTTTCTGCATAAAAATGCGTTTTGATACATTTCTAGCGAGAAATATATATTTTACTTTCATAATATTCACTCAGTGAATGTACATAATCACTAGTTTGCCCGTTGTTGCAAAGATCACGCCTGAATAAAGGCTGATTTATGGAACCATGAATCAGCTGGCGGCTCTACTCACCCCGAAAACATCAGAGCAAATTTCTTAACAGGCGTTATTTGGATAAACTGAGCCCAGTTTGGCGATCTTAACGGTTACTTTTACGCCTGAAAAAATATTAAAACTTAATACAGTGCCATATTAACAGTGCTACAGCTGAAATTAAAACAGCTTCTAGCCTGCTTCCTCTCGGTTTCCTGATATGGGGTGACGTATGTGCAAATGTAACTACGCAGTCGCTTACGTACCCAAATGTAAACCACGCAGTGACGTAGCAAGTGGTGTCCCAATCCCTAGGGAAGATTACAAGGGCCCTACTCATTTTTAGGGCTAGTGGTAGTGGGTGAGGGCTAGTGGTAGAAAGTAGGGGGTGTATTGAGATTGGCCCCAAGTCTCGATGTATTTTGGTCCTGAACCATTCAGAGATTTTTAAACTACCGGAAGTATTTTAGAGTCTATTCTCTGAGGTGCAGGGAACCGGTGTAAAGATCTCAGAACTGGACTGATGTGTCCACCTTCGTGGTTCTGGTGAGAACCAGCAGCGTTCTGGATCAGCTGTGTGATTGACAGCTAGTTAGACCTGTGAAGACGCCGTTGCAGGAATCAAGTCCACTGAAGATAAACATGGATGAGTTCTTCAAGGTCCTGCAGAGACATCAGTCCTTGATCCTGGAGATGTTCTTCAGGTGATAGAAGGACGACTTTGTACATGTTTTAATGTCTCTGGAGGTCCAAGTCTGAGTCCATGACTACACCCAGATTTCAGGTCTGAGTCCATGACTACACCCAGATTTCAGGTCTGAGTCCATGACTACACCCAGATTTCAGGTCTGAGTCCATGACTACACCCAGATTTCAGGTCTGAGTCCACGACTACACCCAGATTTCAGGTCTGAGTCCATGACTACACCCAGATTTCAGGTCTGAGTCCATGACTACACCCAGATTTCCGGTCTCATATTAGAACAATGTGGGACTCCAGAGTTTTCTCTGGACCTCAAATCTGACCGGTGACATGTTTGACGGCATGTCGTCCTTCACCGCTGGCTGTCCAGGTGGAGACCAAGCGCCGACCATCTCACTTCTCATGAGGAACTCTGACTCGCTGCAGTTCCTCGACTGGCCACTAGAGGCTGCAAAAACCAGCTCATGGTTGATTTCACGTCCACGACAACTCTGAGGACGGTGAATGTGTCACGTCAGGAGAGTTTATAGAAAACATTACATCTATTTGTAACATGACTGATGGACAGTCGGCTCAGCTGATGGTCATCCACCACCACTCCCTCATCCCTCATCGTCATGGTAACAGTCATCAGTGAGTTGTAGTGACCCAGCGTCGCTAAACGCAGTAATCCTGGATTTCTCCAGGAAATCAACATGTGGAAGGAGATATTCTGCTGGAATCCTGAATCCTGCTGCTGCACAGCTGGATGATGTTGTTGACAGAACTACAGCTTCAGTGTCAACAAAGTTGGACGGTGTCGTCCCTCAGGAACAGAAGGTCAAAGGTCAGAGCAGGTCGGCCCCTTGGTTTAATTCACAACTGCAGGTTTTAAAGCTAACATCCAGAAAGATGGTGAGAAAGTGTCGTTCCCATAACTTAATCAAGATTGCATTCATCAAGAATCAATAATATGGTACTGATTAGACCACACTGAGGTTTAAACCTTTGATTTCTGTGTGGAGTGTTGAGGTGAGTTTGTAGTGAAGTGGGTTCTACCAGTAAAACTGGACTGAAGTGAATTATCTGCTGCAAGGGAGTCAGCAGGAAAAGACTTGAATGAATCCTGACCTGAGAGACTCCAGGTGACAGTGTGGACTCTCCAGTCCAGGACACAGCTGCTCCAGTCCAGAATCCTGCAGGTGGTTGTTGCTCAGGTCCAGTTCTGTCAGACTGGAGGACTGAGAGCCGAGAACTGAGGACAGAAGTGGACAGATGTCCTCTGAGAGGTGACAGCCACTCAGTCTGCAGACGGAAGAAAAGAACAACAACCAGGTTATTTCACTGTTGTGGAAGAAAATGTAGTTGTGTCTCCAGCTGTTCTGTTGGTCTTTTAGGTCCAGTGTGACATTAAAGTCTCTGGAAATGAAAGAACCAGCGCAAACTCACTCATGTGAGGTTGTGCTGAAAAAAAGAGCCCAAACAAGTGAAGAAAACATGAAATGTGGAGGTAAAACCAGACGTAGTCAGAAACTAGCCTCCACTCCAGGGCCTTCATTTATCAACCGTTCGTAGAAAAGGTTCTAAATCCTGTCGTAGGAATAAAATTTAGAATGTGTGTAAGTACAAAAAAATCCGGATTTATCAAACGTGCGGACGCTGGTCGTACGCACATCAGTGATGATAAATCCCACCTGTTCTTAACTGCCGTGCTCGTGCACGGTTACCGTCATTTGCATTCAGAAACGCCTCCAATTGACCATATATGGAGCAACAACAGCTCCCGCTTGGAGGTTTTCAAACTTTATTGAACAAAATTCTGTAGGGTTTACAACAAAAGTCAAATGAAACAAAATAATCAATTATCAACAGATATTCAACATATGGGGGTTGTTGAGAGCAAAATTTTAAAAAAAGATACATTTACTGACAAGCTATGGGAAGTGTGTTAATAAAAATTAAGAAACAAAGACATTGTTTCATGTAAGCTTTTGGCAATATCGTTTTTTTCACGGATCGGTTTTAGAGACGCTAAGTACAGTTTACATTCATTTTTTCAGATGTACAATGGAGGGTTTTCTGTTATTCCATTTGCATTTATGTATGTGATATTTAGCTTGTAAAATAACTATGTTGACCATGTTTGATATATTTCTTGGAAGATTATCCATGAATTAAGATTTGGTTGGAGTCAAAAGCTCCTGCTTGGAGGTGCAAACACCAACCGAGCTGTTCTGCAGAATAAATGAGTCGTGCGTTCCTCAGGCCACCGGGCAACGACGGGAAACAGAGACATAGTTGCATCGCAGATTATTTGTGCATTGATTGAATGAAATCCTTTCATGTCCACGTAACTGAATTCATTATGTGATGGTGCTTTTATGGCGATGTGGGTGCAATCTGTAGCTCCAATTATGTTTGGGAATCCGGCAATGGCATGAAATGCTCGTTTAATTTGGGCTTGTTGGTGATGTGTTTATGGAAACTGGGTGTAAATTAGGGCCAGAGAAATTATTGCATCCAACACTGCCGGCATGATTTTGCTTAGTGTCAAAATGTTCCGGTGGCAAAAAATCCCAGGGTGGACAGGAGCTGGATGTGACTGGGATGGCTTTGGTGCGTTTTGTCTCTCGCTCCATTATAGGTTGTAAATCACGGCATCGATCCATCAGAATGTTTTTGGGGAAGCGCTACCTGCTGAGAAGCCGCTCCGTGCTCTCACAGATCAGCAGATCAGCGCGCTCTCTGAAAACGCGCTTGGTTCTCCAAATCCTCCAACACTGCCACATAAGCCATGGTACTTGTATTTTCTTTTCAGGTCGTCCTGCCAAAGCCGTCTTTTATAGCTTGTCACACCAATTATTCAAAATGTCTGAATTAATAATGGAGAATTTTTATTAATTGGAGGAAACGGGGAACATGTGCACATGTTCCCCGTTCAGTCACAGTGTTCAGCGATCTCAAACTTCACATGTGAAGTTTGAGATCGCTGAACACTGTGACTCTTTTAATGGGTTCTATTTGTAGTTTCACTGTTCTACCACTAGGTTTTGTGTGTACGCATGGTCGGAGCTGTGCGTATATTTACACGTGTTTCTGCGCACAGGTACATGTTGATAAATTCCATACTTTGCGTGGGAATGCTCGTACGCACGCTTTACGCACAGATCTGTGCGTACGAACGATTGATAAATGAGGGCCCAGAGGTCCAACATGTGCCTGTTGGTACTTACAGAACTTTCTTGGAGGCTTTGACCACCGGCAGCAGCCTCTGTAGAGCCTTCTCTGAAGCTGAGAACTTCTTCAGGTCAAACACCTCCAGATCTTCTTCTGATGACAGTAAGATGAAGACCAGAGCCGACCACTGAGCAGGAGACAGTTCATCTGTGGAGAGACGTCCAGACCTCAGGGACTCTTGGACCTCCTCCACCAGAGACTGATCGTTCAGTTCATTCAGACAGTGGAACAGGTTGATGCTTCTCTCTGCAGACAGATCCTCACTGATCTTCTCCTTGATGTATTTGATAGTTTCCTGATTGTTCTGTGAACTTCTTTGGTTTGATGTCATCAGACCTCGTAGGAGGTTCTGATTGGTCTCCAGTGAAAGACCCAGGAGGAAGCGCAGGAACAAGTCCAGGTGTCCGTTTGGACTCTGTAAGGCCTTGTCCACAGCACTCTGATGGAGGTCGGCCTCTGTGTTTCTTTGTTCCTCCAGCAGGTTGACTCCAGACTTGATGAAGGTCTGATGGACATGAAGAGCAGCCAGAAACTCCTGAACACTCAGATGGATGAAGCAGAAGACCTGGTCCTGGTACAGCCTGCTCTCCTCTCTAAAGATCTGGGTGAACACTCCTGAGTACACTGAAGCCTCTCTGACATCGATGCCACACTCTCTCAGGTCTAGTTCATAGAAGATCAGGTTTCCTTTCTGCAGCTGCTCAAAAGCCAGTTTTCCCAGAGACTCCACCATCTTCTTGCTCTCTGGACTCCAGTGTGGATCCGTCTCAGCTCCTCCGTCATACTTGACCTTCTTCAGTTTGGCCTGGACCACCAGGAAGTGGATGTACATCTCAGTCAGGGTCTTGGGCAGCTCTCCTCCCTCTCTGGCTTCCAGGACTTTCTCCAGGACGTTCTCCAGGACCGTAGCAGTGATCCAGCAGAAGACTGGGATGTGGCACATGATGTGGAGGCTCCGTGATGTCTTGATGTGGGAGATGATCCTGGTCTGCTCCTCTTCTCCGAACCTCTTCCTGAAGTATTCCTCCTTCTGGGGGTCAGTGAAACCTCTGACTTCTGTCACCATGTCAGTACAGTAAGGAGGGATCTGATTGGCTGCTGCAGGTCGTGTGGTGATCCAGAGACGAGCAGAAGGAAGCAGGTTCCCCCTGATGAGGTTTGTCAGCAGCACATCCACTGAGGTGGACCTTCTGGGGTCACCGACGATTGTAGAGTTGTGGAAGTCCAGAGGAAGACGATACTCATCCAGACCGTCAAAGATGAACACGACCTGGAACTCTTCAAAGTTGCAGATTCCTTTGGTTTCAGTGAAGAATCGATGAACAAGTTCCACCAAGCTGAACTTCTCCTCTCTCAGCACATTCAGCTGTCTGAAGGTGAATGGAAGCAGGAACTGGATGTCCTGGTTGGTTCTGCCTTCAGCCCAGTCCAGACTGAACTTCTGTGTTAGGACTGTTTTCCCGATGCCGGCCACTCCCTTCGTCATCACCGTTCTGATTGGTCCTCCTCTTCCAGGTGGGAGTTTAAAGATGTCTTCCTGTCTGATGGCTGTTTCTGCTCCGTCTGGTTTCCTGGAAGCTGCTTCAATCTGTCTGACTTCATGTTCTTCATTGACCTCTCCAGTCCCTCCCTCTGTGATGTAGAGCCCCGTGTAGATCTGCTCCAGACGGGTTTTCTTTCCGGCTTTAATGATTCCCTCAAACACATGCTGGTGCTTCTTCTGCAGCTGACCTTTGAGTTTGGATTGACAAACGGCAGCAACGGTATCTAAATAAAGATGAAATAAAGAAAAACTTGTACTATGTGTGGGGCTGCTGTCCCGTCTTCGCATCGCTTTTGCACAGGGTGTCTTGGTGATCTGCAATTACAGGCTGAGCCTATCGTTAGTTTTTAAACTGTAAAAAGTGGGGGGGGGGGACAAATGCATGATTTTGAAAAGTCGGGGGGGCATGTCCCCCCCTGTCCCCAGTGGAAATTGCGTCGTGGCACTAACGGGCAGTAACGGCGTGCTGCCACTCACTCGCTTTATTTTATACTATTTATATACTTTTTCTACTTTTACTGTGACCACCAAATAATGTAGTTTTCCTGTCCTCCACCTCATCCACAACATCTAGCTCTCAATCTCCGGTAAATTTAGTGGCACGGTAGCTCGACACGTCTCATTCATCAACAGGCTGCAAGAAGCCGCTGCGCATGCTCAGCAGGCTCATTCATATGCAAAAACATACCATTTATGATAAAAAAGTGGGCGTGTAGAGGGCGGGATATGAGGCGGATTCAGCTGCACAACCTTCCAGCTGGACTGTGATTTATAAAGAGAACATTACGTGCAAGTGTGCGTGCACGCGGTTTTATAGATCCAGATTTTTTTTTGCGCCCGGCATTTTCGGCTTTTGGGCGTACGTGCACTTTTAGTATGAATCCTACACAGTCCATTTTAAATGAGGCCCCAGGACTGTCACTTAGGTAGGAGCACTGGGTGATGAAAATGGGAAAAAAATCGGAAAATAGTCATCTACTGAGACATTGGGTGTGGTTTATCTAGCAGCTCAGATGTTCAGAGAAACGTCTTACTGCTCTGCAGGAGGTCGGCCAGCTTCTCCTGCTTCCTCCTCCTCAAGAACTTCACTGTGATCTTCACGAGTGTCTCTCTGATGCTCTTCTGCTCTTCATCTTCATCCTCCTCCAGACTCTCTGAGGATTCTGGGTAATCTGGACTCAGAACCTTCTGGATCTTCTTCAGCTCGTCCTTCACAAACATGACAATGTCGTCCTCCAGCACCTGGAACAGAAGACCACGTGAAGGACACAATCAGACTGAAACTACGGAGACAAACATCAGGTCCATGTTGGACAGACTGACAGTCCACTGGTCTCCAGAGACCAGCATGGAGACAAACATCAGGTCCATGATGGACAGACTGACAGTCCACTGGTCTCCAGAGACCAGCATGGAGACAAACATCAGGTCCATGTTGGACAGACTGACAGTCCACTGGTCTCCAGAGACCAGCATGGAGACAAACATCAGGTCCATGATGGACAGACTGACAGTCCACTGGTCTCCAGAGACCAGCATGGAGACAAACATCAGGTCCATGTTGGACAGACTGACAGTCCACTGGTCTCCAGAGACCAGCATGTAGACAAACATCAGGTCCATGATGGACAGACTGACAGTCCACTGGTCTCCAGAGACCAGCATGGAGACAAACATCAGGTCCATGATGGACAGACTGACAGTCCACTGGTCTCCAGAGACCAGCATGGAGACAAACATCAGGTCCATGTTGGACAGACTGACAGTCCACTGGTCTCCAGAGACCAGCATGGAGACAAACATCAGGTCCATGATGGACAGACTGACAGTCCACTGGTCTCCAGAGACCAGCATGGAGACAAACATCAGGTCCATGAGGGACAGACTGACAGTCCACTGGTCTCCAGAGACCAGCATGGAGACAAACATCAGGTCCATGACGGACAGACTGACAGTCCACTGGTCTCCAGAGACCAGCATGGAGACAAACATCAGGTCCATGATAGACAGACTGACAGTCCACTGGTCTCCAGAGACCAGCATGGAGACAAACATCAGGTCCATGATGGACAGACTGACAGTCCACTGGTCTCCAGAGACCAGTGGATGCAGATGGACATCAGGACAACAGGTGGAGAAGCAGTTGTTGTTCATGTACAGACCTGAAAGATGGAGTCCAGCTGGGTCTGATGCTGCTGGACAGACGGACCACTGGGGGACTCTGAGATCTGCTGGTCCACTCTGTGGAGGAACCAGGAAGAATTAGCTCACATCATGTCTGTCCTCACAGAGACAAACACCAGCTGAAGGTCCATGAAGTCCTGTTGGGATGAGGACAGTCCATCAGAGGACTGGTGGTGGTGAAGGTTTACTAGTCCTGCTGATCCAACGAGAACATGTGACCTCAGTGAGAGCTCTGCTCATTCACACATTCACAAGATCCAGTTCTGCTCCAAGAAACGTTAGAGATCAAGAAGACGGACAACTGATGGAGACATGAAGCAGCTGAGGAACTCTGGACCATCATCAGGATCAGTAAGAGGAACTCTGGATCATCATCAGTAAGAGGAACTCTGGACCATCATCAGGATCAGTAAGAGGAACTCTGGACCATCATCAGGATCAGTAAGAGGAACTCTGGACCATCACCAGGATCAGTAAGAGGAACTCTAGACCATCATCAGGATCAGTAAGAGGAACTCTAGATCATCATCAGGATCAGTAAGAGGAACTCTGGACCATCATCAGGATCAGTAAGAGGAACTCTGGACCATCATCAGGATCAGTAAGAGGAACTCTGGACCATCATCAGGGTCAGTAAGAGGAACTCTGGACCATCATCAGGATCAGTAAGAGGAACTCTGGACCATCATCAGTAAGAGGAACTCTGGACCATCATCAGGATCAGTAAGAGTGTTACGGCCCCCAGCCATTACTGCCTTTGATTTAGTGTGTAATTTTACTTAATATTTTGTTTCTGTATTTTTTGGGCGAGTGAGCACTCCTGTTTTGATCCATCTTGTTCTTCCCACTGACAGTTCAGATTGACAGGTCCCGCCTCCTGCCGCAGCCATTGGTCCTCCACAGCTGGGGCAGATGAGACTGACGAGCTGACAACAAGCTGCTGGTCCGGCTCAATAGCAGCACACCTCAGTCAGCATGTTGAGGGCTGCTACTGTTCAGTGTGGCAATCCTCCTCGCTGTGTTCTGTGCTCGATTTGTGATCTGTGTTAGTCTGCTGTCTGCTTGTGAGCAGTTCTGGTTTGAGTTAGCTGTATTAGCTGTGTGGTTTGTAACTGGCTGTAGCCTGTATTTTATTTTATACCGAAGCAGTAAGGGTATACCGCCATTTAATTTGATCCCCTTTTTCTCCTGTTTTTGTTAAGTTAGGAAGTTAGGCTCAGATATTGTAATTTTGTTTGATCTTTTGTTTCCTCCCAGGGCTTAGGTAGTCTGGTTGAGAAGATAGTTTCTTTTGTTTGTTGTTTTGGCCTAGGTTTACCTCGAAGAGAAGCTTCATTTTCATTTTTGTCATTTTGTTTCTTTTGTGCTAACCCGGTTAGCACTGATTTGAATTTTGGATGTTGAACCTTGAGCTGTGCAACAATAAATACAGCCTTTTTGTTGTGAACCATCTCTCGCTGCCTCATTCTTATGTTGCACCTCTGTTCCCCTAGCCTGGGACGTAACAAAGAGGAACTCTGGACCACCATCATCAGGATCAGTCCTCTGGAAGGTGAGACCTCCAGATGTGTCAACCAGAGGAAAATACATGATTTAAATACATTTAATGTGTTTAAACACATCTCACCTCTCTGAAGAAGAACGTTGGTCTCCTTTAAAGTCAATGAACCAGTCCCTTGACCAGTCGCTCTTCAAGGACAAACAGCTGGGTTCATGTTCCAGAGAGTCTCCTTTCTGATGGATCCTGATAGAAGACAACAGTTAAATGTACATATTCTATTTAAATGAAAAATAAGTTATACAGATACAAATAATTAGTCTATTTAAAAAGTATTAAACCTAAATCTTTGGCAGCGTTTGGATACACTCACCTCTTTCCAGCAGAATGTTGGTCTCCTTCAAAGAAGACTATCAAGTCTTTTAATCGGTCGCTCTTCAAGGAGACACAGCTGGGTCCTTGTTCAGGTCCTGAACCAGGTTCAGGTCCAGGTCCAGGTCCTGGTCCAGGTCCAGATCCAGGTCCAGGTCCAGGTTCAGGTCCAGGTCCAGGTTGATTCCTGTAATAATGAGGTTTGGTGATGTGAGTCTTGAGCTCTGACATGCAGAAGAGTCAGGGACAGTTAGAGATGCTCATCTCACCTCTGAGCTTTGCTCCGACTCTCATGTTCCCCACACAGAGAGGTTTTAGAGGGAGGGACTCCGTCCTCTCCGTCCTCACACTGGTCCATTCTGCTGAATTCACGTCCACATCAGCTCACACACACACACCTTCATCTGCAGAGGAAACACACATCACTGGTGCTGCACACAGACCAGCTGATCCTGCACTGTTTTGTTCCTCTCTTTAGTGTGATTTACTTTACTGTGTTTTTGCTTCTACTGAGCAGTAGAGGTCTCTTGGCTCGATTATTAGGGCCCCAGCACTGACAAAGGCCCTATTGTATTTGTAGGAATTTTCATTCTTCTGACGAAATGAGGGCCTTTTTTCCCCCTAAACGCTCCCAAAAAGTCACCAAATTTTGCACCAAACCAGGCATGGCGAAAAATGTGATATTTAATGGTTTTCATTAATGGGCGTGGCCTAATGGCTCAACAGCGCCCCCTAGAAAACTTTGGGCCTGAAGCCCCACAATGCGGTTTGACGTACATCCACGTACACACCTGTATCATGTCGCAACTTAAAGAAAAGTCTCTTGGCGCCATGGCCGAAACCGGACAGGAAGTCGGCCATTTTGAATTAATTGTGTAATTTTGCCACAATTTACGCCATTCCTTCGGCTGTTTCTTCACCCGAACCGTAACGTGCACCCAGGTGTGTTATACATCAAAATGTGCGACGACGCACTCTATGTCCCACTCTGCTGCACTTTCTTTCTCGGTTTGGTAAATTGGTACAAACACACATTTCACACATCTAGAATAACATGGCACACACACATACAACAGCTTTTCATGCAACATTACCACTTACATATAATGTTACTTTCAATGATTGGATTATGGATAAATTAAAGTTTGTCACCTGGAACGTAAACGGAGCCGGGAACACGGCAAAGAGATTAAAACTTCTTAACCAGATACAAACTCTGCAGGCAGACATTGTCCTACTTCAAGAAACTCATTTAGTTAAAGCTTCAGTAGATGCATTGGCCACGGCACAATTTCCGCATGTTTTCTCCGCCTGTTACAACTCCAGACAAAGAGGGGTAGCAATTCTCATTAATAAAAGAGTAAATTTCACCGTAAAGGACACTCACATTGACTCAGAGGGTAGATATTTAATTTTAGTCTTGCAAATTCAAAGCTTGAATTTATGTATTTCTAATGTATATGGTCCAAATGTTGATGACTCCTCGTTTTTTCACTCTTTTTTCACCTCACTTTCTGCTCACCTAGACAACACAGTCATCATCGGAGGAGACTTCAACATGGTTCTGGACCCTGGAGTGGACAGGCTCAGTAATGCAGGCGGACACAGGAGTTGGCAGTCAGCAAGTATTGTTAAGCAATACATGAATGATCTGGGTCTTTGCGATACATGGCGCTCTTTACACCCAACCCTTAGGAACTACACTTTTTTCTCAGCCGTTCATCACTCATATTCTAGGTTAGATTATTTTTTAGTCAGTAGCTCTCTGATGAGAGATATCTCAGAATCACAAATTCACCCAATCATTATTAGCGATCACACACCTGTTTCTTTCACTCTGGGGAAGAGGGGGAGCGTATCATCCTCCAAAGTTTGGAGATTTAATACATCATTGCTCAAAGACCCCGACTTTATTAATTTTTTTAAGAAAGAATGGGATATATTTTTACAAAATAACGACCAGCCGGAAATATCAGTGAGCGTTCTATGGGAAGCAGGAAAAGCAGTAATGCGAGGCAAAATAATTTCCTTTTCTTCAAATAAGAAAAAAAAAGACAACTTAAAAACAAAAGAATTAGAATGTGAAATAAAGACGCTAGAGGAGGCCTTCCAGACCTCTGCAGACGAACGTATCCTTAACAGAATAAGGAAAACTAAAATAGAATTAAATAAAATAATTGACGCAAAAACACAGTTTCTAGTACAAAGGCTTCGCCTGGAAAACTTTGCACATGCTAACAGATCGGGAAAATACTTAGCCAATCAATTAAAAATAAACAAAGAAAAAACAACCATAACATCCATTAAGGACCAGTCAGGGGGAGTTACACATGACCCCTGTTTAATAAATTCAGTCTTTAGAGACTTTTACTATAAATTATACTCGTCACAAATTGAACCATCTGATCAATCCATTAATGAGTTTATTGGAGACATTAACTCCATGAAGCTCTTCAACATATGCCCAATAATAAAGCTCCGGGCCCAGATGGTTTCCCAGCTGAATTTTACAAGGAATTCTGGAGCATATTAGCACCAACATTTTATAAAATGATTCTAAATGCTAGGGAGAATAAAAGCTTACCCTTAAATATGAACTCTGCTAATATTAGTCTTTTATTAAAACCGGACAAGGATCCCTTGCTCCCATCGAGCTACCGCCCAATTTTATTGATAAATGTAGACCTTAAAATAATTAGCAAGGCCATTACTGAACGTCTGAAAAGAGTCACCCCTTCTATTATACATCCGGATCAAACAGGCTTCATTAAAGGTAGACATTCGTCTACTAATATTCGCAGATTATTAAATATTATAGACTATTCGAGTATCAATAAACAGGAGACTACTATTATATCCTTAGACGCGGAAAAAGCATTTGATAAGGTAAATTGGAAGTTTCTATTGGCAACTTTGCATAAATTTGGATTTGGCGAATCTTTCATTGACTGGATAAAAATATTATACAGCTCTCCCAAGGCACGTGTAAGGACAAATGATCAAATCTCTACAAGTTTTACCTTGCAAAGAGGCACTAGACAGGGTTGCCCTCTCTCTCCCTCATTATTTGCAATATTTATTGAACCTTTAGCAGCAGCTATTAGACAAAATCAAAATATTAAAGGTATACAATGTAAAATATTAGAGCACAAAATAAGTCTTTATGCGAATGACGTACTCCTCTTCCTCCAGAACTCACGATCTTCACTATCACAGACAATTGCACTTATAGAGGGATTTTCATCTCTGTCTGATTATTCTATTAATTGGTCTAAATCCACTGTTTTGTGTGTTAACTGCAATTTTAGGAATATAACAAATACTCAATTACAATCAGGGAACATTAGATATTTAGGCATAAACATCTCCCCTAGGCTGTCAGAGTTAATAAAATTAAATCATGTTCAGCTTATAAAGAAAATAGAAGATGATCTTTCCAGATGGAGCTCTCTCCCCATTTCGCTCATGGGTAGAATAGCCACCATTAAAATGATGGTTTTACCAAAAGTAAATTATTTGTTCTCAATGATACCATGCAAACCCCCTCTTTCCTGGTTTAAATCGTTGGACTCATATGTATCAAAATTTCTGTGGAAAAATAAAACTCCACGTATTAGTTTAAAGACATTGCAAAAATCCAAAGAATATGGAGGTTTAGAATTACCTAATTTTCAGTATTACTTCATAGCCAGTAAGTTACAGTATATTGTAAAATGGTCAAAAGATCATCCTTTAGATAGTCAATGGCTGGACTCAGAGCAAGTGTTTTGTAATGAACTAGAAATCTCAGAGTTACCATTCATTAGTCAAAGTATCAAACATCATCAATGTTTCAAAAGCATTAATATTAGCACAACTTTATCAGCTTGGTGGGAATTTCTTAAAATAGCTAAAATTTCACTTTTTCCATGTGACCGTACACCAATATGGAACAACCAAGACATCGTGAAAAATGATAAAAAGATGGTTAACTTCGTTCAATGGAGGGATCAAGGAATACGGTACTTACAGCACGTAATTGTAGGAGGACAGTTTGTACCTTTCAATACACTTATTGTTCAATACGGAGTTAGCAGGAATACATTTTTAGAGTATCAACAACTTAAGGCAATAATAAATAAAACATACAAAATTAGCCAATTAGATTTACAACTTCCCGCTAAGATAATAGATTTATTGAATCTAAGCACTTTAAAGTTGTTATCAAAACTCTACAGGTTAGTGTCTAAACTGGACAATTCAGTCTCTCTCCCGATCTCCAAGTGGGAGGCGGATCTCTCTCTGAATACTGACCAGTTTTCTTGGTCACAAATATGCTTAAATACGTTTACTATGACTAAAAACCCAAACCTACAACTTATACAGTACAAAGTTCTTCATAGAATACATTATACTGGACAAAGGATGTTCCAGATGGGCTTTGTCACCTCTAATATCTGTTCACAGTGCACAGAGAACACCCCAGATAATTATATGCATGCTTTATGGTTCTGTACACCGGTACAGAGGTTCTGGAAGGAGATTTGTGAGGATTTATCCACATGGATCAACCACAGAATCCCAGTGTGTCCCACGGTATGTATATTAGGTCACCTGGGAGACACTCAAATAGATCCTAATTGGACACACCGGGTTCTCACTGCCTTATGTATCGCAAAGAAAACCATTCTAGTAAATTGGAAACAAAAATCCAGTTTATGTATCAACCATTTTAGGAATCTTTTATCAGATCATATTAGTAGTGAGATAATGTCTGCCTCCACTGAACAACATTCGGCTGAATTGCACTCTCTGTGGTCCCCGTTTATTGGCTTGGGGCGGGGGGGTGGTGATCTCGTAGCCCTTGGGGTTGGGGGTCGGCTTGGGGGGTCTGGGGTGCGGGCCTCTGGTGGCCCCTGGGGGGCGGTGGGGGGGGCCGCGGGGCCCTGTCCCTAGCCGGTGGGGGCCTCGGGGGCCTTTGGGGGGGGTTGCCTCATGGCGGTGGGGGGGGTGGCTGGGGAGGGCTCGGGCGGGGGGCTGTGGCTTGGGCGTCTCCGGGCCTCCCCGGGGGGGCTGGGCCGTGGACGTGCTCCCACCCAGAGGGCCCGACCCTGCCTGGGTGGGGGGTGGCTGTCTGCGCTGGGGGGGCATTGCTGCCTTGGTCCTCCGTCGCTGGGCGGGGGCCAAGTGCCCCTGCGGATGTGGGGACTCCGTGACCCTTGGGGTGTCCGCCGGGGTGGCCTCGGGGGGGGTGGGGCCGGGTCCGGGGAGCGGGCCTCCCCTGACCGGGGGGTGCACGGGCGGGCGCGACGACGGGGTGGCACCATTCCCAGGTATCTATGTCTAATGTTGTCAGTATGAATGGGAGGATGTTGGACCGTTTCCCCCTCCGTCTGGGGGCTCCGGCGGCGCCGGGGGCGCCCGTGGAGGTACGGTGGGGCCCTGGCCCGGCTCGGAGGGCCGCCCCCCGTCTACTGGATGGCCGGTGGGGGGACGCGGGTGTCTTATCAGGGCCGGCTTTGCTGGTCCTGCTTCCTGGCTTCGGCCTCCGCTCCCCCTCTTTCCCCCCCCTACATGATTCATACGTACATAGGCGAAGGGCGGGGGGTCCGGGTCGTGGGGGGCACCGTCCCGCGTGGCCCGGCACTCCCCGCCTCACGGTTTTAACAGCAAAATAGACACTGCACATTCAACACTTAATAAATACATTTGACAAGGACACGTAGTTCGGGAGGGGGGGGGGGGGTCGGTGTCAATCGATACTTGGCCCTCCCCCCTCCTTGTTTTTATGGCATTAATCACACGCACTCAACACCAGGGGCGGGAGGGGGTCCCACATCACCCGCGTTCCCTCACCGGCCTGGGACGGGTGGGTCGGGTTACCCGGGCCTGGCGGGGCCCGCCGTGCAGCCTGGGGTGCCTTCTGGCGCTGCTGGACCCCCCCGGGGAGGGGGAAACGGTGCGTGATTGTATGTCTGTGTCGGTGAGAATGCGGTGTGGAAGGGTCCTGCCATGGAGGATCTGAGCCTCCATTGGCAGGACATCAAAACTTAATAATTTATGAATATTATATTATACAAAGATGGTTATTATTATTATTATTATTATTATTATTATTATTATTAGTATTATTATTATGTATAGTATATTATATTATTATTAGTATAGGTATCGGATAGGTGAATGGATGAATGAATGGGATGCCTGGGTCTGGGGCCCTCCGTTGTCGGGCCTGCACGGGTGTCGCCTTGTTGGGGGGTTCCCTCTCTCCGGGCCCGTCCCCGGTCCCCCCCGCTGCCTCTGCGGCGGGGCGCCCCTCTGGTCTTGGAGGGCCACTTTCGTGGGGGACGGGTGCGCCTGCCCGCGTCGGCGGCCGGGGCGGCTCTGTCTCTCCGGGCAGGCTGGCCCCCTGCCGGGTGGGGGTCGTTGGCCTGAAGGGTGAGGGCCTCCTGGCCGCGTGTCCGGCCCGGACCGGGTGGCCGGGGATTGCCTGGGTCGCAGTCCGCCGCCGCGGGATCCCTGGCTGCTTCTTTGCGCGCCGTGGGGGCCCCGCCCGCGGGCCCCCTCGGCCGCCGCTGGGGGGGGGGGGGGGGCCTCGCAGGCGGTGGGTTGCCTCCCTCCTACTTCTCCCCTCTGTGGGGTTGCCGGTGGCCTGGGTTCCGGGCTCTTCCGTGTCGGCCTCTGGTCTCGCGGGTGGCGGGGTTGCTCCCCCCCCTCCCCCACTATAGATACACTTCAGGTGGAGCTTTGTTTGGTTTATTACACACACACACACACACACACACACATATAGTCACTTAGTCACATGCATATACACACACACACACACACACACACACACGCATGATCATATACATACACACACACACACATAGACATACACACTGGCTTGTTCACCTGCATGCTGGCTCTCTAGTTTTTGGGTTTAGGTAGCGGTAGCGATAGCTTAGCTCAGACTGCGATCAGATCTCAAGATTTAGGTCGATTGCTGTTATTGTTTTGGTTGGCTCCGTGCCGGTTTCGTGCTTTGTTTGTGGTTTTTTTTTGTTGCAGATTTCCAGTGCTTGACGTGTGTCTCCGTGTGTTCCTGCTTCTTGGATTGGCAGTGGATGTCGTCACCCCCCCCCCCCCCCCTCAAAAAAAAAAAAACAAAAAAAAACAAAACACTGGGTTTGTATGTGTATATTTATGTATGTGTACGCATATGTGTGCGTATATATATGTATATATATTAAATATAGTAATAATGCACATATATACACTTTTGGTTTCTACCGTCATGGTATCAATCAATAATATGTGTGCAGACAAGGTAAAAAAAAAAAAAATGTGCGACGACGCGCATTACTTTTCTCAGTCCAAAGCGTTACCGTGGCGACACTAGACGCAAAAAAGCGCACCCCCCCCCCTTCATCTGATCGGTCCATATCTGATAGTTCCTATTTTCTGCCATAACAATTGAATGGTTTGACATGAAAACTTATGGGTGGTGTCATTGGACTTGGTTTTAAGTTCTTGAACAAATTTGGTGCAAATTAGCCCCGCCCCTTCTTCTGATTGGTCGATATATGATAGTCCCTATTTTCTGCCATAACTTTTGAATGGTTTGACATAGAGAGTCGTGGGTGGTGTCATCCACTAAATGTCCAGGCCTGAAGAATCTACATCAAGTCATACAAGCTTCCACTGCAGCCTGAACGTGCACAAGGGTGGAGGACCGTTCATCGCTGCTTGCAGCTTTAATTCATTTTATTTCTTTATCCTCCAAATGTTGGAAAGGGCCTCAAAGTAATCAGCCTGTCCTCCACCAGGACTAACATGCTCTAACTAGCTGGAACAGGTGTGAAACAACAATGAGGTGATTCTGTGAACAGAGTTTTTACTACAGAAACTTGAAAATCTTGTTACTGTAAACGTGACGAAGCTCAGAGGTTTATCTGCAGGGACAAAGGTTCAATGTGCAAATATAAGGAGATATAAACATGCCGTATCCAGTGCAAACGAGTAATAAATGTGATATGAGGTGTGATGATTGACAGAGTTCAGAGTCCAGAGTGCTGGGTGTGTCTTGATTAAGAAGTCTTATGACCTGGAGAAGAAACTTCTTTTACGTCTCTCAGTAAAAATGTTTCAGTTAATCAGCCTGTTGTTTTTAACCCCGTCTGCATGAACCTCTGGGAGCTTCTGTGTCAACAGTGATGCTGTTGGAAGTTCAGTCAGGAAGACTTCTGGATGAAGATACGCCGTCTTCAGTAGTTACACAAGCACCAAAGAACAACTTCTTCCAGGAACCAAACTGACTTTAATGCTGGAGACGACAGCTTCATTCCAGGAAATAAAAACACCTCACAGTTTGATTGATGAAGAAAACTAATCATCATTGATCATCACTGTGTCTCTGATCTGTGCAGCAGCAGCTTTGGACCAGAAAGGTTTTTACACCGATGACGGAAAGGAAAGGTCTTAACGTAAAGTTCTTCTTTTCCATGTTTACTTCAAAAACTGAAGAATCATACAAAATACAGAACCAAATCCTTAACGTTTATGAATAAAATAAAGTATGCTGGTCTAAAGACTGTGTAGCTCAAAGGTCCAGTGACTTGTAAAGTTTCACTGAGTTACCGTATATTTATTCTACTTACAGCAGCAAATAGAAATGCAATATTCTGCTTTGTGACTAGTCACTGGTTAGAACAAATATAAAACCAAAGGAATCTTACAAAAGTTATTAATCCTCTTAAACATAAATCACATTCATGCAAAACGGCTCCAACAGATAAAGAATTAATACAATAATAATATCGTCATCTAATAATCATGTAGATTTGTCTTCAGACACAAGAATGACCAAAGTCTGCAGTGAAAACCTTCTCCAACCACGACGGAGCAGAAACTAACAGGAAAGTTCCTGAAGAAAAAGTTCAAACTTACAGTTTCTAAAAACAGTCCGAAGAGTTGAAGATGAAGATTCTGCAGTCTGAAGAAAAACCAACTGAGACGCAGCTGAACTGATCCTAGAATGAGTCAGAGCTGGAGGAGGAGGAGGAGGAAGAGGAGGAGGAAGAGGAGGAGGAGGAAGAGGAAGAAGAATCTCATAAATAATCTGGTTGAACTTAAAAAATGAAGGTGACCATTTATATTGAAGGTTGTAAATTAATTTCAACTAAATTATTGAGTAAATGAACTGGGGCCTCATTTATAAAAGAGTGTGTAGGATTCAGACTAAAAGTGCACGTAAACCCAAAAGCTGAAAATGGCGGGAGCACAAAGAAAATCCTGATTTATAAAACCGTGTGCACGCACACTTGCACGCAATGTTCTCTTTATAAATCCCAGTCCAGCTGGAAGATCTATGTGTACGACGCTTTGGTGGAAGAAAAAAACCCGTCAGATCACGCTTCCACATAGACATCAACATGTATCTATGCGGGAAACAATGTGGGTGTATGTGTGTGTAAGGTGTAGAGCTAAAGCAAACCCAAACCACAAACAAAATGCTGCATCAGGGATGAGAGAAAGGGGAGAAGTGAGCAGCCAGCGCTTTTTAAAGGCTCATCGAGCACAGGTGCTGCCACTTCTCTGATGACCCTCAGCTCCGCCCACTGCTACCTGCAAGGGAGAAGACCAGCCACAAGGCAGCAAGGCAAAGAGGGTCGTCACACATATATACATATATACACATATATATATATATATATATATATATATATATATATATATATATATATATATATATGTATATATATATATATATATATATATATATACATATATATGTGGCAGAGTGGAGGAGCTGCAGCCACTCAGGCTGACGGGACACAGGTGTGGCCCGTCAAGCTCTCCACCCTGCCAGCCTTATAAGAGGAGGAGCTGCTGCTGAGACTGGTGGTCGGCTGATCGCTGATTGTTTGCACCTGGTGGAAGTGGGAGCAGGTGACAGCGGTGGTTGAAGCGGTTTGGCATCCAGTTGACGGTTGTACTAAAGTTATATGTTATTTTGTGTGAGAGTTGAATAAAGACTATAGTATATTGTTTAGTAGTAGGAATTAGGGGTGAAGGGGTGCCGACCGACGGCCTGTAAGGTCCGGAACGGTACCCTTTCTTCCTTTTTTTTTTTTTTTTTTTTTTTTTTTTATAGCTGATAGGGAGAATGTCTAAGAATAAAGCAGGGAATGATAGTGATAGGTATAGTAATTTAGAAGGAGGTATGAGGCAGGACAAAGCAGGGAAAGCGGCAGGTGGAAAGAAAGGTATGGAAAGGCAGGATCAGGGAAGAAAGGACAAGAAGAGGTTTAGAGGAGGAAGGAGTTGTGGAATCTGAGACTGAGAATAATGAAGGACAAAAACGGTTTAATGTGGTGGTTCGATTTGCAGGTGAGGGAGGAGTGGCAAAAATGAATCCGTTGCAGTTGACTAGAGAACTTAAAAAGAAATGTGGGGATATCAAATTTGCTAGGGTTTTAAACGATGGCAATCTGTTTATAGGATGTTCAGATGAGATTCAGGTGGCTGTTGTCAAACAATTCACTACGGTCGGTGAAAAAAAGGTTGTGAAAGTTGTGCAGGTTGGAGAACAAAAATCCAAAAATACCAAAGGAGTCATTACTGGTGTGGCAGTAGACATGGGTGAGGAGGAGTTGAAGGAGAACTTGAATGCTCGTGGCATAGAAATAGTAAATGTGCACAGGATGACTAAAGGTACAGAAAAGGTAACAAGTGAAACGGTACTGGTAGAGTTTAAGGGTGAAGTAATTCCAGACAGAGTCTATTTAGGATTCGTGTGTTTTTATGTGAGAGCCTATATACCGAAACCGATGAGATGTTTCAAGTGTCAAAAATTTGGCCATATTGCTAAATATTGTAAAGAAAAAAGAAGGTGTGCAAGATGTACAGGGGACCATGAATATGGAGAATGTGGAGAAGAAACAAAACCAAAGTGCTGTAGCTGTGGGGGTGAACATAGTGTTACCTTTGGGAAATGTCCAACAATGAGGAAAGAAGTAGAGATTCAGAAAGTAAAAGTGTTGGAAAAGGTAACTTATGCACAAGCCCTGAAGAAGGTTGAGAAGAGAGATGAACCACAAAGACTGGTGGGGGTGGGAGATGGAGGTGGAGAACCAAGAGAGCAGAGGAGAGAGCAGTATCACAAAGACAAAGTCTGGGTGGATAAGAAACAATTGGTGGTGTTCATTACTGCAGCAATAAATTCTACAAGAATATCTACGTCGAGGACGACAAATATACAGATTATAGCAAAGGCAGCGATAGATCACTTGGGAATGAATGATTTGAATTGGGAGGAGATCCAAAGTGAAATTAATAGACAGAGCAGTAGCCAGGACCAAGCAAGGGATCATCTAAATCACGATGAAAATACTTCAGTGGAATGCTAGAAGTTTGGTGGCTAATGGACAAGAGTTCAAACATTATTTAAGAGAGATGGTTGAAAAGCCAGATGTAATATGTATCCAAGAAACTTTTTTGAAACCAGTATTAGATTTTGTTATTTATGGATATGTGGTAATAAGAAGAGACAGGGCTGAAGGTGAAGGCACGGGTGGAGGCGGTGCAGTGTTTCTTAGACAAGATTTGTCATACAGAATATTAGAAATAGGAGTAGAACAGGAATATATTGTGGTGGAAGTATGGGAGATGGAGCAGAATATGGTAATAGTGAATTACTATAACCCATGCAAAACGTTGGAGTTGGAAAGATTACTTAGGATTAAAGGTATTGACAGGAATAATATTATTTGGTGTGCTGATTTTAATGCTCATAATACACTGTGGGGAGGAACACATACAGACATAAATGGCAGAGTCATAGAAGAGTTAATGGAGGAGATGGATCTTGTATGTTTGAATGATGGGAGGGGGACACGAGTCGATGTAAGAACAGGTAATGAGTCGGCATTAGATCTAACATTGGTGTCAGTACGATACGCAGGAATTAGTAAGTGGGTGATGACAGGAAAAACTTTAGGTAGTGACCATTATGTGATAATGTGTACAATAGGAGGAAGAGCAGAAGTGAATGCTGGAAATGGGTTACAGAAGTGGGTGTATAGTAAAGCGAAGTGGGATATATTTAAATCAGTAAGTGAAAAATTAATGGAATCTGTTGAATTGAATGGGGACATAGATACTATTAACAGTAATGTGACTGAAGCAATTATGTCTGCAGCAAGTCAAGCAATTCCAAAGAGTAAAAACAGGAGGAATAGGAAACTCGTCCCATGGTGGACAGAAGAGTGCTCAAAAGCGGTAAAAGCCCGGAACAAAGCATTTAAAAAAGTTAAAAGAGAGCATAATTATCACAGTCTGATAGAATATCAGAGGGCACAAGCAAAGGTAAGGAAGGTAATCAAACAAGCAAAGAGAGCAAGCTGGAGACACTTTTGTAGTGACATAGGGAGAACAACCCCGGTAGGAGAAGTTTGGGCGATGATAAGAAAGATGGGAGGAGACAGAAGGGAGTGGGAATATCCAGTTATCACCTCAGAAGAACAAACAGCAACAACTGATAAAGATAAAGCAGAGTTATTAGCTGAAGCTTTTGCAAAAGTACACAGTGTGGGAAACTTAATAGAGGAAGGGAGAACGAGAAGAGAAATGAACTTGAGTAATTACCCAGGAATATTAGATATGAGGGAAGATGGAGGGGGGAGTATGGATGACTGTCTTACAATGGCTGAGCTTGTGAGAGCGGTTAATAAAGCAAAACCTTCAGCTCCAGGTGGAGATCAGGTCAGCTATGTAATGTTGAAAAACCTTGGACCAAATGGGATGGCTAAAATGTTACATTTGTATAACAGAGTGTGGAAGGAAGGGAAGCTGCCAAGCGTGTGGAAGGAAGCAGTGGTAATTCCAATTAGGAAGCCTGGGAAAGATCCTTGTAAACCATCAAGCTACAGGCCGATTGCATTAACTTCCAATATGTGCAAGATTATGGAAAGAATGATTACAGAAAGATTAACTTACTACCTTGAGAAGAGAGGTTTGCTGACGAGCTGTCAAAGTGGTTTTAGAAAAGGTAGGAGTACTATGGATGCAGTAGTAAGACTTGAAAATGAGATTAGAAGGGCACAAGCAAATAAAGAATCAGTAGTGGTAGTCTTTTTTGATATTGAAAAAGCCTACGATATGATGTGGAGAGAAGGTTTGATGATCAAATTACATGGGATGGGAGTTGGAGGGAGAACCTTTAACTGGATAAAGAATTTTTTATTTGACAGGAAATTACAGGTCCGAATAGGATGTGAGATGTCGAACAAATATATGGTTGGGAATGGGACTCCGCAAGGGAGTGTTATTAGTCCTCTACTGTTCATAATCATGATAAACAATGTTTTTTCAAATTTTCCATCAGATATTGGTACTTCACTTTTTGCTGATGATGGGGCACTCTGGAAAAGAGGAAGGAATTTGGAGTATATAGTGAGTAAAGTTCAATCAGCAATTGATGGGGTAACAGAGTGGGGGTTGGATTGGGGATGTCGATTTTCTGTGGAAAAAACTCAGTCAGTTATTTTCACCAGGAAAAGAAGGGTGGAAGAGAAGCTATATATGTATGGAAAAGAGCTGGAAAGAGTTGGATCATTTAAATATTTGGGAGTGATATTTGACTCTAAATTGACGTGGGTAGACCACATTAAGAAAGTAGAGGACAAATGTAAAAAAGTAATAAATGTCTTGAGGTGTTTGACAGGAAGGGAATGGGGGGCAAGTTGTGCTTCGTTAAAGACAATTTATGTAGCTATGATAAGATCAGTTATTGACTATGGTTGCATTGTTTATGGATCAGCAGCAGCGTCCCTTTTAAAAAAGGTGGATATAATTCAAGCGAAGGCACTACGGATATGCAGTGGGGCTTTTAGAACAACTCCAGTATGTGCACTACAAGTAGAACTGGAAGAAATGCCATTAGCATTAAGAAGAAAACAGTTGATGAGCAATTATTGGGCATCGTTACAGGGACATGGTGAGTCTCACCCTACAAAAAGAGTTTTAAAGGAGTGCTGGGAGTTTGGAAAAAGTAAGAAAGATAACTTTGGTAGGGTGGGGAATGACATTGCTAAAGAGCTTGGTGTTGGGGAGATGAAGTTAAGTCCAACTGTGGTATATCCATTAATGCCCCCATGGAGGATGATATGGCCACATGTAGACTGGCATTTGTTGGAATTAAAGGGAAAGAGACAAGAGATTGATCTGGCAAATGCAGCAACTCAGTATTTAAAAACAGAGTACAGTGATTTTATTGAAATGTATACGGATGGAGCTAAACAACCGGAGACTGGAGTGACTGGTTTTGGAGTAGTTGTTCCTTCAAAGAGCATAGAAATGAATAGAAGAACTTCAGACCATTTAGCAGTCTACACAGTAGAGATGCTGGGTGTGCTTATTGCTTTAAAATGGGTGGAAAAGAGTCAAGTTAAAAAAATAGTGATTTGTACAGATTCATCTGCAGTTCTAGCTAGTATGAGATCGTCTCATTCAAAGAGTCGTCAAGGTCTGCTGTATGAGGTCCTTCAGTCAGCCACAAGATCAGTTTTAAAGGGAAGTGACATTAAGTTTTTATGGGTCCCTGCTCATGTTGGAGTTAAGGGAAATGAGATGGCAGACAGGATGGCCAAGAAGGCAATACAGAAAACGGTGGTAGAAATGAATGTGAATATTAGCAAGTCTGAAGCTAAAAGTGTGATCTGGGAAAAAGTGAATTTAATGTGGCAAGAAAAATGGGGCAACGAGGTCAAAGGAAGGCATCTATATAGTATTCAAGAGAGCACTAGAATTAAAAGGGTGGGTAGTGGGAAAAGAAGAGAAGAAATCGTATTCACAAGGCTAAGATTAGGGCATAGTGCCCTAAACAATAACTTGAAGGTTATAGGGAAACATCAGAATGGTTTGTGTGAAGAGTGTCAAGAAGATGAGACAATAGAGCATGTTTTACTGAGTTGTGGGAGATATGAGATGGAAAGGGAGACTATGAATAATAAATTGAGAGAATTGGGAGAACAGGAAATTAACATTAAAAGTATGTTAGGAATGAAGACTAGGAAACATTTGAAAGCATTACTTGAGTTTTTAAGAGACACTAGATTATTTGAAAGAATATAGTCAAACAGAGAATGAGGGTATGAATCAGTGTCAGTAGGCTGGACCATGAGAATGATCCAGAAGAGGGCGGTAATGCACCGGAAAAACTGGATGCCAACCGCCAATAAACCTGAAGAAGAAGAAGAAGAAGAGACTGGTGGTCTGCTGCTGGGAGAAGGTGCTTGCACGTGTGAGAGTGTTTGGTGAGAATAAACAGGTTCTGCACGAAAACTCCGTGTCCTCTCTGTCCTGTCGGTCGGGCCCCCGTAGCACTCGCCCTGCTACAATATATATATATATAGATAATATATATATATAGATACATATACAGTATAGATTTATAATCATTTGTATGTATATAATTGGAGGTAAATATATGAACCAGTATATATAGCATATTTATTCTTATATAGTTATTCAAGTATATTGTTATACCATTGCTGTCTATTGTTCTCTATTATATTATAGTATTATAGTAAAGTAATGATAATGTAATACCATACATTATAATTACTTCTATTATTACATACATACATAGTAACAACTAAATACTGGTGTTTGTTTAGTTTTCTTTTGTTTGCCTTGATTTGCTTTGATTTTAACTATATTTATATTTACATATAATTGAGTATTTTATCACTGTATTGAACAGTTATTGAAACTCGTCTTGTTTTATGTAAGAATGTATGTCAGATTCAGGGGTAGGACTGGATAGGTGTATATATATATATATATATATATATATATATAGGTGAGAGTGTTATTAATCCCCTCATATCTGCTGATGGTCATCATGTCTCCATACGGTGCTGCTGCAGCAGCTGCTTAAAGTGCTCTAGCTATAGAGTCCAGTATGACATTGTGTTTAATATTGTGATTGTTAAAGCTAAGGAGGATCAGAAACAAAAGTTTCCCCCATTCTTACTGTGTGAGCCTTAGATGTTGTTAAGAGAGTAGGGTATTTGGTGACATGATAAATGAGGATGTTTGTGATGATGATGCTGTCAGCTCTCTGCTCAGGCCAACATGCTGCCCGTAGATTCCACATGTGCACAGCTGATGTTAAAGTACATCTATGCAGAGCTGTTGTCCACCTCTTTACACAGCTCACCTTTGGTGTCATTAAACCACCAAAGCCAAGCTAAACAAGTTGCAGGTAGCGTATAATGATGCGTTCAGGATCCTCCTTCAGCTCCCAACATGGACAAGTGCAAGCACTTTATTTGTTCATTGTTATGTCCCCACCTTCCATGCTCTGCTGAGGAATTTGATGTTTAAATTCATGTGTCCACTCCATGAGTCAGAAAACTGTCTAATAACTGCACTCACTACCATCAAACGGAGTGATACAAGGTTCACATCTGGACTATGGAAACATTGGAACAGATGTTTGCATGTATTTTAATGTGTGACTTGTAATTTTTATGTATTTTTATGTATTTTATATGGTACTTTTTAAGTCTGTGATAAAGTATTCATTCACACCCAACACTATATATATATATATATATATATATATATATATATATATATATATATATATATATATATATATATATATATATATATATATATATATATATATATATATATATATATATATATAGTGTTGGGTCCACTTCTCTTCACCATCTACCTCCTACCCCTGGGTTCAATTCTCCGTCATCATGGGGTCCCATTTTCACTTCTACGCCGATGACACACAGATTTATATCTCCTCCAAACCCACCGCTGCCATTCCTCCCACTTCCCTCACCACCTGCCTGCACGACATCAATACCTGGAGGGGCAAAAACTTCTTAAAACTCAAGTCGCAATAAAACTGAGGCTCTTCTCATCGGCTCCAAATCCACCCTCACCAAGTCACAACCCTCTCCCGCTCTTCCCATCATCATCGACGGCTTCCCGGTACCCTTTCCCCCCCACGTCAAGAGCCTCGGCGTCATTCTGGACAGCACACTCTCATTTGCACCTCACATTCACAACATCACCCGGACTGCATTCTTCCACCTCCGCAACATCTCCAGACTCCGTCCAGCACTGTCCCAATCCAGCACCCAAATCCTGGTCCACTCATTCATCACATCCCGTATCGATTACTGCAACGCCCTCCTCACTGGCCTCCCAACCAAACTCACCAACAAACTCATTCAGAACTCGGCCGCCCGGATCATCACCCGCACCAAGTCATCTGACCACATCACCCCCGTCCTTATCCAACTCCACTGGCTCCCAGTCCAATACCGCATCATCTACAAAAACGTCCTCCTCACCCACAAAGCCCTTCACAACCTAGCCCCCACTTACCTCTGTGACCTTCTGCAAGAATACACTCCCTCATGCACCCTCCGCTCAACCTCTGCTGGACTTCTTAACAAGAATACACTCCCTCCTGCACCCTCCGCTCAACCTCTGCTGGACTTCTTAACAAGAATACACTCCCTCCTGCACCCTCCGCTCAACCTCTGCTGGACTTCTTAACAAGAATACACTCCCTCCTGCACCCTCCGCTCAACCTCTGCTGGACTTCTTAACAAGAACACACTCCCTCCTGCACCCTCCGCTCAACCTCTGCTGGACTTCTTAACAAGAATACACCCCCTCCTGCACCCTCCGCTCAACCTCTGCTGGACTTCTTAACAAGAATACACTCCCTCCTGCACCCTCCGCTCAACCTCTGCTGGACTTCTTAACAAGATTACACTCCCTCCTGCACCCTCCGCTCAACCTCTGCTGGACTTCTTAACAAGAATACACTCCCTCCTGCACCCTCCGCTCAACCTCTGCTGGACTTCTTAACAAGATTACACTCCCTCCTGCACCCTCCGCTCAACCTCTGCTGGACTTCTTTACACTCCCACCTCACACCTCAGCACCATGGGTGCTCGAGCTTTCAGCTGCTCGGCACCCAGACTCTGGAACTCCCTCCCCCCACACATAAAACAAATACACTCCATCACCACATTCAAAACTCAACTCAAAACTCACCTGTTCAAACTTGCCCACTCACTCTGACCGGACATCGTGCAATACATCTCACCAGTTTATTTATTTAGTGTTTTATTTACTTCTTATTTTCTATGCTGTCTATTGCTGCTTTTACGGATGTCTTTTTGTATTTTTAACTTATAAAATGTATTTTTAATTGTATTTCTTGTTTTAATCCTGCAAGGTGACCTTGGGTGACATGAAAGGCGCCTCTAAATAAAATAAATTATTTATATATATATATATATATATATATATATATATATATATATATATATATATATATATATATATATATATATATATATATATATATATATATTCCCATTGTTTCTACCTGAACTGCTGCTCTCTGGTCCTGCTGACCATCATCTACCTGAACTGCTGCTCATCCACCGACTCCGCTCCAACATCTGGACGCGTGGAACCGTCGTCTCCTTCGTCCTTCAGTTCCAGCTGTGACTCCGTTAACGGGAATGATCTTTGTCCAGAAACGGAGCTGCTGGCAGTTTAAAAACTGCTCCGATCTCCTTCACACGGAGCTCCCCGCGCAGAAACCCGTCCACGAGAAAGTGAGAGGAAACTTCACTAAAGTATCTGAGTTTTCTCACTTAATGTTGTAAAAAGTAGGCGAGGCGCGGCAGCTTATCTTTTGGGTTACTTATTAACAGCTCTTTTGTCACGCTCATATTTTAATAGGAATAAACTCGGCTCAAAGGTCAATTAAACACAAAGAGCAAGTTGTGCTTGACTCCAGACGCAGCAGCTAGTGGTGGAAACATGGAACATCTGCACTCCTGAAACTACAGAGCAGAAACATAAGGACATGACTATTTAAATAGAGATAACATCAACAATATAGCTATTCAAACTTAGAAGCTACTCACTTGATCCCTACATAAATATCCCAGGGTCATTTTAATCCCGAGTGAAAGAAGCATCAGTGACATGTTTTAGTGACATTTACATCAAACTCTTCTCTGAGTCAGAACGTCTGCATCTTTTAGAAGGAATAAAACCCTCTGACTGGTCACTTAATACTGGCCCCATTAATCCAGGTAACCAGTGGAGGACAGAGGAGCCTCTTAAAGAACTTACAGGTCTGTGGAAGACAGAAACCTTGCTTGTTTGTAGGAACCAAATACTTATTTTACCCAGGAATTTACCAATTAATTCAGTAAAAATCCTACAATTCAGAACCAACACCAAACTGAGATGCTACAGCGGCAGCGGTGGATGTTTGGAATAAATTAGATAGAGATTTGAAATGATGTAGAACCTTAACCTTATTTAAAAGAACATTGAAAAGAAGGATGATTTCCTTATATTACATTAATGAGTGGCTTGCTATGTTGATTTGGTATTTATTTAATTGGTGATTTGCTTAGATTTTTTAAGGATGAAGGAAACATGTAGACTGCACCTTCATTTTAAAAATATTTTTGTTTCTTGAGGAATTTTTGTTATTCCCATAGAGACAATTTGTTTTACTGGCAGTCTTTCTCTTACTTCTTGCTTTTATTTCATTAATGTAATTAATCTTTTTGAGGGTAGGCAAATAATAAGCTTTGATTCAGCTACACCTTTTTTGGTCTAGATGTTATTTGTTTATTTGTATATTGGAAACTTTTTTGTGATTTTTTCTTTGAACAACGTATTCGTTTTCTTGTTGTCATTTTTATTCTTTGTTTTTTTTATTTTGTATTTTTTTTTGTGTCATGACCGAAACTAAACTAAAATAAACTAAACTAAACTAAACTAAATTAAACTAAAATAAACTAAACTAAACTAAACTAAATTAAACTAAACTAAACTAAATTAAACTAAAATAAACTAAAATAAACTAAACTAAACTAAACTAAACTAAATTAAACTAAAATAAACTAAAATAAACTAAATTAAACTAAACTAAACTAAACTAAACTAAATTAAACTAAACTAAACTAAACTAAACTAAATTAAACTAAACTAAACTAAACTAAACTAAACTAAACTAAACTAAAATAAAATAAACTAAACTAAATTAAACTAAACTAAACTAAACTAAACTAAATTAAACTAAACTAAACTAAATTAAACTAAACTAAACTAGACTAAACTAAATTAAACTAAATTAAACTAAACTAAAATAAACTAAACTAAACTAAATTAAACTAAACTAAACTAAACTAAACTAAATTAAACTAAACTAAACTAAACTAAATTAAACTAAACTAAACTAAACTAAACTAAATTAAACTAAACTAAACTAAACTAAATTAAACTAAAATAAACTAAACTAAACTAAACTAAACTAAACTAAACTAAATTAAACTAAACTAGACTAAACTAAAGTAAACTAAACTAAACTAAACTAAACTAAATTAAACTAAACTAAACTAAACTAAATTAAACTAAAATAAACTAAACTAAACTAAACTAAACTAAACTAAATTAAACTAAACTAAACTAAACTAAACTAAATTAAACTAAATTAAACTAAACTAAATTAAACTAAAATAAACTAAACTAAACTAAACTAAACTAAATTAAACTAAATTAAACTAAACTAAATTAAACTAAACTAAATTAAACTAAAATAAACTAAACTAAACTAAATTAAACTAAACTAAACTAAACTAAAATAAAATAAACTAAATTAAACTAAACTAAACTAAACTACATTAAACTAAACTAAACTAAACTAAATTAAACTAAACTAAACTAAACTAAACTAAATTAAACTAAACTAAACTAAACTAAACTAAACTAAACTAAACTAAACTAAATTAAACTAAACTAAACTAAACTAAACTAAACTAAACTAAATTAAACTAAAATAAACTAAACTAAACTAAATTAAACTAAACTAAATTAAACTAAACTAAACTAAACTAAACTAAACTAAACTAAATTAAACTAAACTAAACTAAACTAAACTAAATTAAACTAAACTAAACTAAACTAAACTAAACTAAACTAAACTAAACTAAATTAAACTAAACTAAACTAAACTAAACTAAACTAAACTAAATTAAACTAAAATAAACTAAACTAAACTAAATTAAACTAAACTAAATTAAACTAAACTAAACTAAACTAAACTAAACTAAACTAAACTAAATTAAACTAAACTAAACTAAACTAAACTAAAATAAACTAAAATAAACTAAAATAAACTAAACTAAATTAAACTAAAATAAACTAAACTAAATTAAACTAAACTAAACTAAACTACATTAAACTAAACTAAACTAAACTAAATTAAACTAAACTAAACTAAACTAAACTAAATTAAACTAAACTAAACTAAACTAAACTAAACTAAACTAAACTAAATTAAACTAAACTAAACTAAACTAAACTAAATTAAACTAAACTAAACTAAACTAAATTAAACTAAAATAAACTAAACTAAACTAAACTAAACTAAACTAAATTAAACTAAACTAAACTAAACTAAACTAAATTAAACTAAATTAAACTAAACTAAATTAAACTAAAATAAACTAAACTAAACTAAACTAAACTAAATTAAACTAAATTAAACTAAACTAAATTAAACTAAACTAAATTAAACTAAAATAAACTAAACTAAACTAAATTAAACTAAACTAAACTAAACTAAAATAAAATAAACTAAATTAAACTAAACTAAACTAAACTACATTAAACTAAACTAAACTAAACTAAATTAAACTAAACTAAACTAAACTAAACTAAATTAAACTAAACTAAATTAAACTAAACTAAACTAAACTAAACTAAATTAAACTAAACTAAACTAAACTAAATTAAACTAAACTAAACTAAACTAAACTAAATTAAACTAAACTAAACTACATTAAACTAAACTAAACTAAACTAAATTAAACTAAACTAAACTAAACTAAATTAAACTAAACTAAACTAAACTAAACTAAACTAAATTAAACTAAACTAAACTAAACTAAATTAAACTAAATTAAACTAAAATAAACTAAACTAAACTAAATTAAACTAAACTAAACTAAACTAAACTAAATTAAACTAAACTAAACTAAACTAAACTAAATTAAACTAAACTAAACTAAACTAAACTAAACTAAATTAAACTAAATTAAACTAAACTAAACTAAACTAAACTAAATTAAACTAAACTAAACTAAACTAAACTAAATTAAACTAAACTAAACTAAACTAAACTAAATTAAACTAAAATAAACTAAACTAAACTAAATTAAACTAAACTAAATTAAACTAAACTAAACTAAACTAAACTAAACTAAACTAAACTAAACTAAATTAAACTAAACTAAACTAAACTAAACTAAAATAAACTAAAATAAACTAAAATAAACTAAACTAAATTAAACTAAAATAAACTAAACTAAATTAAACTAAACTAAACTAAACTACATTAAACTAAACTAAACTAAACTAAATTAAACTAAACTAAACTAAACTAAATTAAACTAAACTAAACTAAACTAAATTAAACTAAACTAAACTAAACTAAAATAAAATAAACTAAAATAAACTAAAATAAACTAAACTAAAATAAACTAAAGTAAATTAAACTAAACTAAACTAAACTAAGCTAAACTAAACTAAACTAAACTAAAATAAACTAAAGTAAATTAAACTAAACTAAACTAAAATAAACTAAACTAAACTAAACTAAACTAAACTAAAGTAAATTAAACTAAACTAAACTAAACTAAACTAAACTAAAATAAAATCAACTAAAGTAAACTAAACTAAACTAAATTAAACTAAACTAAACTAAACTAAACTAGACTAAACTAAACTAAACTAAACTAAACTAAACTAAACTAAAATAAACTAAAGTAAATTAAACTAAACTAAAATAAACTAAAGTAAATTAAACTAAACTAAACTAAACTAAAATAAACTAAAGTAAATTAAACTAAACTAAACTAAACTAAACTAAACTAAATTAAACTAAACTAAACTAAACTAAACTAAACTAAACTAAAATAAACTAAAATAAACTAAACTAAACTAAACTAAACTAAAGTAAATTAAACTAAACTAAACTAAACTAAACTAAATTAAACTAAACTAAACTAAACTAAACTAAAATAAAATCAACTAAAGTAAACTAAACTAAACTAAACTAAACTAAACTAGACTAAACTAAACTAAACTAAACTAGACTAAACTAAACTAAACTAAACTAAACTAGACTAAACTAAACTAAACTAAACTAGACTAAACTAAACTAAACTAAACTAAACTAAACTAAACTAAACTAGACTAAACTAAACTAAACTAAACTAAACTAAACTAAACTGAACTAAATTAAACTAAACTAAACTAAATTAAACTAAACTAAACTAAATTAAACTAAACTAAACTAAACTAAACTAAACTAAACTAAACTAAATTAAACTAAACTAAACTAAACTAAACTAAACTAAACTAAACTAACTTAACTAAACTAAACTAAACTAAATTAAACTAAAATAAACTAAACTAAACTAAACTAAACTAAAATAAACTAAACTAAACTAAACTAAACTAAACTAAACTAAAATAAACTAAATTAAACTAAAATAAACTAAACTAAACTAAACTAAACTAAACTAAACTAACTTAACTAAACTAAACTAAACTAAACTAAAGTAAAACAATTCCTGGATTCTTTTCCTCCATTCTGTCTTTCATAGTTGAAGTTTCCTATGATGGAAATGACAGGCCTCTCTCATGTTTTTAAGTGGGAGAACTTGTACAACTGGTGTCTGACTGAATACTTTTTCTCCCCCCTGTATGTCTATTTATCTATAGATACATAGAGTCATACTAGCGTAAACGTTGTTATGCTCTATACAATGTTATTGACGTGTCTGGAATGAATCAATGTCAAATAAATGAAATGTAAAAGCTTGTCCAGTTCTGTGTTGGTTGTATTTCTTATCACAATTGTTCCAAGAAGGATCCCAGACGCTGCACAAACTGTTTTTGTGTCCACTTTTAACACAACTTACAGAGAACCAACAACTGTGTCATATAGCAGAACTAACGTTGCCACGGTAACTGTTAAATAGTAACGTAGAATGTTTTGAGTGGTAGTTAATGTCTTGTTGCCTTAGTTACTGAGACGCTCTTTTTATGCCGGTTAGCTAGATGTTTTGTGCTGGTCATTAAATAAATATTAGGGATCAAGCCGACCCTCGATCATTCTACATGGTGTCAGAAGTCGTTCAACCAACGATCAAGACACAAAGTAAGAAGACAGACGGACAGAAGAAAAAGAAATGCTGAAATTTAACCCTCCAGAAAACTTTAGGACGGAGTGGCCCGAGTGGAGACGAGGATTAGAGCGATAGAGTCACAACAATACTGACTAATACCTGGAACAATCACTACCGTCCCATAAGAACCAGGGGCCTCATTTAAAATGGACTGCGTAGGAGTCATACTAAAAGTGCACGTACGCTCAAAAGCCGAAAATGCCGGGCGCAAAAAAAAATCCGGATCTATAAAACCGCGTGCACGCAGACTTCCACGTAAGGTTCTCTTTATAAATCACAGTCCAGCTGGAAGGCTGCGCACGTGAATCCGCCTGGTATCCCGCCCTCTACACGCCCACTTTCTACCGAAAATGGAATCATTTTGCATATGAATGAGCCTGCTGAGCATGCGCAGTGGCTTCCTGCAACCTGTTTGGCTTCAGAATGAATGAATGAACGTGTCGAGCCACCGTGCCACTGAATTTCACTGAGATCTGAGATCTAGATGTTGTTGATGAGGAGGAGGACAGGAAAACCACATTATTTTGTGGTCACAGTAAAAGTAGAAAAATAAATAGTATAAAATAAAGCGAGTGAGTGGCAGCACGCCGTTGCTGCGCGGAGCGCCGTGAGTTCCCCGGTGCAACAGGGGGACACAAGTCCCCCCGTCTTTTCAAAATCATGTTTTTTTTTTCCCTTACTTTTTACAGTTTAAAAACTAATGGTAGGCTCAGCCTTAAATTGCAAATTATCAAGACACTGTATGAAAGCGATACGAGAACGGCCCCGCAGCCCCGCAGCCCCGCTTCAGCTTCACACACAGAGGAACACGATCAACGCTATATTATTTTATTTTATTATTTTATTATTTTAAGTCTGATATATTTTGTGATATGTGATGACATTATTAAGAGTATGACATGAATCTGGCTTCATTTCACCACCTCAAACCCTGCGTCGCCTGTTCCCCGTGTCTTAAGTAAATTCTTACGGGAGGGTCCTGGTTGCCGTAGAGATAAGCAGATTTTTCGGTTAGTTTTTTCTTTTTAGATCCGAGGATTTGCGTAGAAGGCTGCTTCCGCAACTTTCAGGCGCTTTTTCTGCGCAAGCAAGCTTTATAGATGAGGCCCCTGGTAGTTTTTAACACATGAGGGTCTGACTAATACCTGGAACAATCAATACCGTCCCATAAGAACCTGGTAGTTTTTACCACCTGAGGATCTGACTAATACCTGGAACAATCACTACCGTCCCATAAGAACCTGGTAGTTTTTACCACCTGAGGGTCTGACTAATACCTGGAACAATCACTACCGTCCTATAAGCTCCTTAATGGACACAGTGTTGATTCTCCAGGAACTACGACGGACCAGAGATACGACTTAGCAACGGGAGATCAGTAACAAACAGTAATTAAAGCTGCAAGCAGCGATGAACGGGCCCTCGCACTCACGGCCACCGCCCCCATAAGCATATCAGAAATGACACCACCCACGACTTCCTATGTCAAACCATTCAAAAGTTATAGCAGAAAAAAGGGACAACCAATCAGAAGAAGGGGCGGGGCTAATTCAGGCCAATGAAGGTCAAGGACTCCATACAGAATCTGATGACACCACCCACGACTCTCTATGTCAAAACATTCAAAAGTTATAGCAGAAAATCGGGACAACCAATCAGAAGAAGGGGCGGGGCTAATTAAGGCCAAAGAAGCTCAAGGACTCATTACAGAGTCCCATGACACCACCCACGACTCTCTATGTCAAAATATTCAAATGTTATAGCAGGAAATAGGGACAACCAATCAGAAGAAGGGGCGGGGCTAATTTTCGCCAATTATGGTCAAGGACTCAATACCGAGTCCGATGACACCACCCACGACTCTTTATGTCAAACCTTTCAAAAGTTATGGGAGAGAAAGGTATTCTAGTGGGCGCTGTTGAGCCGTTAGGCAACGCCCATTAATGCAAACCATGAAATATCAAATGTATCGACAGGCCTGGCTTTTCTTTAAGTTGCGACATGATACAGGTGTGTACCAATTTTCGTTCATGTACGTCAAACTGTATTATGGGGCTTGAGGCGCAAAGTTTTTTCTGTCTGAACCAATCAGATGAAGGGTGGGCGCGCTTTTTGCCGTCTAGCGTCGCCACGGTAACGCTTTTGAAAGAGAAAAGTAATGCGTGGTGTCGGAGGATGGAGACGCACGTTTTGATGTATAACACACCTGGGGGCACGTTACGGTTCGGGCTGAATTAATGACCGAAGAAATGGCATAAATTGCGCCAAAATTACACGATTAATTCAAAATGTTCAAAATGGCTGACTTCCTGTTCGGTTTCGGCCATGGCGCCAAGAGACTTTCCTTTAAGTTGCGACATGATACAGGTGTGTACCGATTTTTGTGCATGTACGTCAAAGCGTATTGTGGGACTTGAGGCACGAAGTTTTATCTGTATGGACCAATCAGATGAATTGGGGGCACGCTTTTTGGCGTCTATCATCGCCACGGTAACGCTTTTGACTGAGAAAAGTTATGCACGTTATTGCAGGATGGAGACGCACATTTTGATGTATAACACACCTGGGTGCACGTTACGGTTCTGGCGAAGAAGCGGCTGAAGGAATGGCATAAATTGCGCCAAAATTACATGATTAATTCAAACTGGCCGACTTCCTGTTGGGTTTGGGCCATGGCGCCAGGAGACTTTTCTTTAAGTTGTGCTATGATACAGGTGTGTACCGATAAAGGAAGCTCTGAAAACCTTAACAAACTATGGTTTACTATAGAACTTAGGAAATCCGCAAATTCAAAATTTAATGTCTATGAGTTTTGGTTCAAATATAAATCATTGGTATAGTATGCATAAATGGCTTTATGAGGGTGACACTTCCATTATAGATAAAATGTATTTCAAAATGGTTTTCAAAAATGAAAGGACACATGAGTCTATCTTTCTTGAAAAGTTAATTTAATTACTGATACTTATTAAAATATACATTTTGTTAAGGAAATCTATTAATTTTGAGATAAATAACGGTCGCCCCCAATTACTTTTTTAAGGTCGTTGCCCTATTAATGTAGGTTTAAAAACACTAAAATACCTTTGTTTTAAGTTTTCACATATATGCACACTACATTCCAAATGTTTGGAAAATGGCCAAATACATCTTTATTTTAAGTATTTTAAAAATAGGCCTCTCAAAGGCCTTATACATCATTGACCCACAATTGTGATTCAGGCTTAAAGCTCCCCTGCTACACGTCATTCAGGCAGCCAATCAGCACAGAGCCTCATTAACATAGCCCCCCCTCCCCTCAGAATCCCTCATAGACAAGGTTAGAAACGGTAAAAATAAAGACATGGCCCAGAGGCTGAATTTCTCATTTATGTAGAAAAAACCTTCAAAAACTTGTTTTTAAGACATTCAATGCCTGTTTAAAATATACATTAAATGCCATAATAGGTCACCTTTAAATAATTTTTAAGCAAATGAAGCAACGGTAAATTCTCGCCAAATACAGTAAATTCCAGTTGTCCCTGAACGCACCAGGAGGATAATCGGCTTATTAGAATTCCGACCGGTCCCTGAATGCACCTCCTCCGCGGCGCTGCGCGGTGCCGACCAGATCTCGGCTGAAAGCCGATAATAATATAATAAAATTGCAAAGCTGCTGTGAAATAAGGTGTAATACATGCACTGTAGTTATTTTCTGTATAAAAATTGAATTTAAAAAGACGGGTTTGACTCAAAATCAGTGTGGTTTTATTTAAGTGGTCTCTGTCTCGGTAGAAGACAGAGACATGAAAGACGTGAAAAAAGCGAGCTGCATTACAGACATGCGCCGCCGAAATACATCGGTGAAAACTATTCCACAGGAATATTTCACCATAGATGTCTTAAGACGACTCTACAATTATGCACACAATAAAAAAATACTTACAGATTAGGTTGGGACTCGTGTGAAAACACTGGAGGATTCATGTCGTGTGAGGAACGTCAATACGGTGCGCACGCAACAACGTCCCCCCGCCCCCCCCCCCCCCCCCCCTCCTCCCTCCCCCCGCTCCCCCCCCTCCTCCCTCCTCCCTCCTCCCTCCCCCTCGGCCTCCGCTCCGCTGCAGGAGCCAGCTTGCTTTAAATCCAATGGATTTAAATAAATATTCATTACCAATCGTGCGTTTTACGCACCTTAATGCCAAAAATATATTTTCACATCACGCCATGTCATGCCATGTCACAAGTTAATTGGACATGGCATGACAAAAATATGATTTAATTGTATATGAATACATTTTTGGAAAAAGAGAGTTACAAAGTTCTTCAAAAGCGATATGTACCAGCGTATGATTTTTTAGTCATGTCGAAATGTATCTAAATCTGACATTTTATTGTCTTAAGACCAAGCCTATGATTTTAAATTATTATTTTACCAAAAAATTCAGAGTGACGTAAAATGGCAGTTCCCTTCAAGTTATGACCACGATACTCAACACAGTTAATAAGGACGCTTATGACAATAATATGTGACGATTTCATTGTGATTGGATGAATGAAACAGCAATGACAGCACATAATTTGATGAAAAATGTATACCTGACCAAAAGGTGGCGCTATGGATTTCAATCCAAGATTGTCATATCCACTTGTTCAGAATGGAAGCCTGATTACATGTATTGATTTTGGGTCAATTTGGACCAAGTATGTTTAAGTTACAACAACTTTTATGTTCATGGCGAGACACAGAAATTTGACCACCTCTAACGGCCACGCCCTTCGATAAGAACGTACAGTTTTCTCTGTCAGTCATCGTCAATGTCTTACCTATTATCTGACCAACTTTGAGATCATTAAACTGATCTCGCTTGGAGCACAGATGCATACTAGAAGACATGACAATTCCTGGTGCCAACAGGTGGCGCTACAACCGATCCTGAATATTCCACCATAGATGTCTTCAGGCTCAGCCTAAAATCATGCACATACGTTTTCAACCACATCAAATCATGTATTGCTGAATTACAGCCAATTGATGTTTGATGGCGAGGCTTAAAAATTACCTCAAACTTCGCCGAATCACTACGGTCAAGCCCTCTGGTAAAAACTTAAAAGCTTCGCAATTTAGCGTCGGCCATGTGTCTAGATTGTACAAACCAAGTTGTGAGCCAATCTGATAAAATCTCTAGGAGGAGTTCGTTAAAGTACGAGGCCTAGAAATGATCAGAATTCATCAAAAATGACATTTTCTATTCAAAATGCCGGATTTCCTGTGTAACTTAGAGCATGGGTCCAAGAGACTTTTTTGTAGGGCTTTGTCTGATATAATAGACACATAAAGGTCATTGCTGTAAGTCAAACCATATTATGGGGCTCGTCGAAAAACATAAAATAGGTGGCGCTATAGAGCCCATTCTTGTGGACCCATGCCTGTCGCCCATAAAATACGTAATTTTACGCGACTCTGGAAGCGTGTGCAAAATTTGGTGAGTTTTTGAGCATTTTAAGGCCTCCAAAAAGGCAATTCATTTACGGCGAGAATAATAATAATAATAATAATAATAATAATAATAATAATAATAATAATAAACATCACAGATACAATAGGGTCCTCGCACTTTCAGTGCTCGGGCCCTAAATATATTTGTTTCAAAGAATCAAAGTACCACAGATAGTTTCCTAAATCACTTTATTAAGCTACAAATATTATCAATCATTCAAATAAATAAATGTTTCATTAAGCTGCAAATATTATCAATCATTCAAATGAATAAACGTTTCATTAAGCTACAAATATTATCAATCATTCAAATAAATAAACGAAACAAGACGGTCGGCTATCCCAAAGTAGAAACTACTTAAAATGAAATGCTACAATTCCATTCATAGTGAAATTGTAAAGAGATACTGGCATGTCCATCATCATGGTTGCATTTGATGGAGGAATATTTAAAGTTTGTGGGTTGATCGTGGCCACTGCTTCAGAGCTTTGTACTGTCCTGTAGTGATGGAGCCGTCAGCCTGCAGGCTGCTCTCACAGCCATGACCGTCACCCACATGATCTGGACACTTTACACTTTACAAATCACTCAAGTCGCTCATGTTTCTTTGTTATTTTTTTAAATCTTGAAATACAATGAAAGATTAAAATCAAAAGCAAAATACAAATACAGATAGATTCCAACACCGAATTGAAAAGGAATAAACCCAAATATATATATATACGTACAAGACAGTTGACTGTGAATTAACAAGATAAGTTAATAAAAATAAAAACAGCATAATGTGTGAGTAAGTTTCATGTTTCATGTTAACAAATCCAGTGATTTACAGATGCCGATGGTTTTTTGTGCTTTTGTGTTTCTCGATGATTAGATCGTCCTCAGATATTGTTCAAATTATCTTTTGAGTATAAAGAGTTCAGGCTTTCTGTGGATGAATTTGTACTTATGCATGTATGTAAATAAAGATGAAAATCAGAAAAGACAGAATCAGCAATATTATACTTGTGGAAATCCCTCCATAATTTATAAGTGAATTCACATGAGCAGAATAAGGAGAATATGTTTCAGGATGTCTTTGGCAAAAAGAGCAATTAACATCTAATCATTCTTAAATGTTGATAAATATTGTTTTGCAGGGTAGAATTTGTGTATCAATTTAAAATAGTCTCTTTGACTACAATAATGTTTCATCACTCTGTTTTTTTCACCATGGGACGTCACATTCAGCTGCCGTGATGTTTCTGATAAATAAATGTTCTGGGACAGTAATTGACCATATGAGAGACACAAAAGGACATTGGTTAATGGTTGTGATAGAACTTAACGATGTATCATATATTTTGATAAATGTTCATTCGTATATGTATAAAAATTTATAAAAAAAACAGAAAAAAGATAAGAAAACACATCCAGGTGGACATTCCACCACATAAAGAAAAAAACTCATCAAACACAGATTTCAAAATACATGTTGGAAAAGGAGTGGGAGGAAGTTTAAATGTATTTAATCCCTCCCCCTTTCCACAACTAAACATAAATTATATGTCTGTATTTATTTTTTATACTATACACTAATTTGTATAAATATATGTTACAACTATGGTATAAATATAAAATAACTGATATAACTATTATACATATCTAAGTATATAAACATACAAAGACAACATGATAAATAGCAGAACACACACAGCTGCTGATCTTTAAACATAGTCTTCACTTTTAAACCTCAAATAAACCATTTCTTTATATTTCTTCTTAAATTGTTTTATGTTTTTACATTCTTTTAACTCCAAATTCAAATCTTTCCACAGTTTAATTCCACAAATTGATACACTAAAACTTATTTGTGTTGTACGCACAAATAAAGATTTGAAGTTTAGATTTCCCCTTAAATTCTAACTCCTTCCCTCCCAATGAATCATTTCTGAATATTATCTTGTAGACGATGATTTTTTGTTTTAAACATTACTGGTGCAGATTGAAATGCCACTAGATCCATGAGTTTTAGTACTTTAGACTGTAAGAATAGTGAGTTAGTGTGATCTCCATATCCAGCCTTATGAATGTATCGTATTTCTCTCTTTTGAAGTTTGAGTAATGAGTGGAACCTGGTTTTATAGTTATTGCCTCAAATTTCTGCACAGTAAGTGAAATATGGAAGAACTAGTGACCAGTAAAGAATATGAAGGGCCTGTGATCCAAAACCTGTTCTGCTCTGATAAATACTGCAATGCTCTTTGAAACTTTGTTTTGTACATGTTTAATATGAGGTTTCCAGCTAATTTGATCATCCATTATTACTCTAAGAAATCTTTTATTTGCATATCACTTCTCCAATTACCAAAATACATTATGTTTGTATTTTAACAACTTTAAAATTTATTCTGTGACGCCCTGTTGTCTAGTGACGTCTTCAGTCGGGTCATTTAACTGTATATTCATGTGCTGTATCATGTATCAGAACCATGGAGAGTTCTATCAGAACCATGGAGAGATCCATCAGGACCATGGAGAGATCCATCAGAACCATGGAGAGATTCATCAGAACCATGGAGAGATCCATCAGAACCATGGAGAGCTCCGTCAAAACCATGGAGATCCATCAGAACCATGGAGAGCTCCGTCAGAACCATGGAGAGCTCCGTCAGAACCATGGAGAGATCTATCAGAACCATGGAGAGCTCCATCAGAAACATGGAGAGATCTATCAGAACCATGGAGAGATCCATCAGAACCCTGGAGAGATCTATCAGAACCATGGAGAGCTCCGTCAGAACCATGGAGAGATCTATCAGAACCCTGGAGAGATCCATCAGAACCATGGAGAGATCTATCAGAACCATGGAGAGATCTATCAGAACCATGGAGAGCTCCGTCAGAACCATGGAGAGATCTATCAGAACCATAGAGAGCTCCATCAGAACCCTGGAGAGATCCATCAGAACCATAGAGAGCTCCGTCAGAACCATGGAGAGATCCGTCAGAACCATGGAGAGATCCATCAGAACCATGGAGAGATCCATCAGAACCATGGAGAGATCCGTCAGAACCATGGAGAGCTCCATCAGAACCATGGAGAGATCCATCAGAACCATGGAGAGATCCGTCAGAACCATGGAGAGCTCCATCAGAACCATGGAGAGATCCATCAGAACCATAGAGAGCTCCGTCAGAACCATGGAGAGATCCGTCAGAACCATGGAGAGATCCATCAGAACCATGGAGAGATCCATCAGAACCATGGAGAGATCCGTCAGAACCATGGAGAGCTCCATCAGAACCATGGAGAGATCTATCAGAACCATAGAGAGCTCCGTCAGAACCATGGAGAGATCCGTCAGAACCATGGAGAGATCCATCAGAACCATGGAGAGATCCATCAGAACCATGGAGATCCATCAGAACCATGGAGAGATCCGTCAGAACCATGGAGAGCTCCATCAGAACCATGGAGAGATCTATCAGAACCATAGAGAGCTCCATCAGAACCCTGGAGAGATCCATCAGAACCATGGAGAGATCCGTCAGAACCATGGAGAGATCCATCAGAAACATGGAGAGCTCCGTCAGAACCATGGATAGTTCTATCAGAACCATGGAGAGATCCATCAGGACTATGGAGAGATCCATCAGAAACATGGAGAGCTCCATCAGAACCATGGAGAGATCCATCAGAACCATGGAGAGATCCATCAGAACCATGGAGAGATCCATCAGGACTATGGAGAGATCTTTCAGAACCATGGAGAGATCCATCAGGACTATGGAGAGATCTTTCAGAACCATGGAGAGATCCATCAGGACCATGGAGAGCTCCATCAGAACCATGGAAAGCTCCGTCAGAACCATGGAAAGCTCCGTCAGAACCATGGAGAGCTCCATCAGAACCATGGAGAGATCTATCAGAACCATGGAGAGCTCCATCAGAACCATGGAGAGATCTATCAGAACCATGGAGAGCTCCATCAGAACCATGGAGAGATACTAGTATCAGATAACTGATACTACTGGTACTACTGATACTACTGGTACTATAAATGGTACTACCGGTAAAACTGGTAATACTGGTACTATAACTGGTAATACTGCTACTATAACTATAACTATAACTGGTACTATAACTGGTACTATAACTGAGTATTACTGTTACTATAACTGGTACTATAACTGGTACTATAACTTGAACTACTAGTACTATAACTGGTACTATAACTGGTACTACTGGTACTATAACTGGTACTATAACTGGTACTATAACTGGTACTATACGTTGTACTACTGGGACTATAACTGGTACTACTGGTATTACAACTGGTACTCTAACTGGTACTATTACTGGTACTATTGCTACTATAACTGGTATTGCTGGTACAAAAACTGGTACTATAACTGGTTCTATAACTGGTACTACTGGTATTACAACTTTTAATATAACTGGTACTATAACTGGTACTATAACTGGTACTACTGTTACTATAACTGGTACTATAACTGTTACTATAACTGGTACTATAACTGTACTACTGGTACTACTGGTACTATAACTGGTACTATAACTGGTACTATAACTGGTACTATAACTGGCACTATAACTGGTACTATAACTGTACTACTGTTACTATAACTGGTACTATAACTGATAATACTGGTACTATAACTGGTACTGCTGGTAATACTGGTAATACTGGTACTATAACTGGTACTATAACTGGTGCTATAACTGGTACTATAACTGGTACTATAACTGTACTACTGTTACTATAACTGGTACTATAACTGATAATACTGGTACTATAACTGGTACTGCTGGTAATACTGGTAATACTGGTACTATAACTGGTACTATAACTGGTGCTATAACTGGTACTATAACTGCTACTATAACTGGTACTATAACTGGTACTATAACTGGTATTATAACTGGTAATACTGCTACTATAACTGGTACTATAACTGGTACTATAACTGGTAATACTGCTACTATAACTGGTACATTAACTGGTAATACTGCTACTATAACTGGTACTATAACTGTTACTATAACTGGTATTATAACTGGTACTATAACTGGTACTATAACTGGTATTATAACTGGTACTATAACTGGTACTATAACTGTTACTATAACTGGTACTATAACTGTACTACTGGTACTACTGGTACTATAACTGGTACTATAACTGGTACTATAACTGGTACTATAACTGGCACTATAACTGGTACTATAACTGTACTACTGTTACTATAACTGGTACTATAACTGATAATACTGGTACTATAACTGGTACTGCTGGTAATACTGGTAATACTGGTACTATAACTGGTACTATAACTGGTGCTATAACTGGTACTATAACTGGTACTATAACTGTACTACTGTTACTATAACTGGTACTATAACTGATAATACTGGTACTATAACTGGTACTGCTGGTAATACTGGTAATACTGGTACTATAACTGGTACTATAACTGGTGCTATAACTGGTACTATAACTGCTACTATAACTGGTACTATAACTGGTACTATAACTGGTATTATAACTGGTAATACTGCTACTATAACTGGTACTATAACTGGTACTATAACTGGTAATACTGCTACTATAACTGGTACATTAACTGGTACTATAACTGGTATTATAACTGGTACTATAACTGGTACTATAACTGGTATTATAACTGGTACTATAACTGGTACTATAACTGTTACTATAACTGGTACTATAACTGCTACTATAACTGGTACTATAACTGGTACTATAACTGGTATTATAACTGGTAATACTGCTACTATAACTGGTACTATAACTGGTACTATAACTGGTAATACTGCTACTATAACTGGTACTATAACTGTTACTATAACTGGTATTATAACTGGTACTATAACTGGTACTATAACTGGTATTATAACTGGTACTATAACTGGTACTATAACTGTTACTATAACTGGTACTATAACTGTACTACTGGTACTACTGGTACTATAACTGGTACTATAACTGGTACTATAACTGGTACTATAACTGTTACTATAACTGTTACTATAACTGGTACTATAACTGGCACTATAACTGGTACTATAACTGGTACTACTGGTATTACAACTTTTAATATAACTGGTACTATAACTGGTACTATAACTGGTACTATAACTGGTACTATAACTGGTATTATAACTGGTACTATAACTGGTACTATAACTGGTATTATAACTGGTACTACTTGTACGATAACTGGTACTACAACTAAGGCTGCCAGCTCAGCTTCTGCCTTTAGACGTATGGAAGAAGTTGAAGAGCTCTCTGACTGAAGCGTTTTATGGCTTCCCACATTTGAAACACTGTCACTTGGTTTAATGTCATCCTCAATTTGTATTTCTTCATTCATTTCTGATGAATCCTGGTGCTCATGACAGGGTTTTTGTTCAGTTTCAACAATTCAGTTTTGAGTGCTCTTTTGAAATGTATTGCTGTAATTCATGATAGTTGAAAACCATTCTTTTTGTTTAATGAGTCCATCTTCAGGAAGTAAAGGCAACAGTCTACTGTGTGTAGTTGTAGCATTTTCACACAGTGTGTTTAAGTTCTCCATACATTGTTTCACTTCCGACACATTTTTCTCTTGTTTCATTAGCTCTTTCATTTGTGGTATCAAACCTTTTATTTTATCAACAAAACGTTTGCGTTCTTTTTGCAGTATTTCATTTGTATTCATCAAACCCTTTTCAGTTAGTATCCTCTCTCGTTGTCTAACAGACGCCATATCAGAGCACGAGGAGGCAGCATCATTGGTTTGACTCATTTTGATCACTTTTCATTCAGTTTTCTTTGAACCATATAGTTTGAATCCATCCACAATACACAGCATATCATAGATTATCTCAACAAGGCAGCATCAGCATTCTTCCTTGAAAACATCAAAGCTTCACGTATTGCAGCAAAGTGCAGACTTCATTCAGCGCACAGAGCAAACGTAACGCCCAGACAACGCATATCCCACCAGCATTTATTCCTTCAACTGTTCCTTAAGGAGACACTTCCACGTGATGCAATCAGGGTTCCTTCTCCACACAAACACATCCACAGGTAATCTTACCTCAGGGGTATTCCAGGAAGCAGGTTTAGTGAAAATCCTGAGTTTGTTAAGCCTGAGATGAGGGAAATCTGGAGTTTTCAGTTCCAGAAAGCGAGTTAACTCAAACTCTGAGTCAGTTACCATGGCAACTGAGCCTGTGAACCTAACCTGCTCGGTAGCAGGTTTACTTCAATAAAGCCTGAGTTTCTCTGTGAACCTAACCTGCTCACTAACAGGTTTACTTCAATAAAGCCTGAGTTTCTCTCTGTCTCCTCCCTCAGTGGCGTCAATTCAGCCAATGGGTCTTTACGCAATAATACACATCCGTTTTCTGCACCACGGACAGCAAGAGCAGAGTTAGAGAGCAGAAAAAGTATCTGACAAACGCAACATATTTTATTCACTATGTCAGTGCAACAATATCACAGGGACATCCCAGTTTAACTTCAAACAGTTAAAGTCCAAATGCAATAAGCAGAGGGAGGAGCAGAAGACAGAAAGAGAGAGACAGTAAAAAAAATATTTCCCATAAACAGATTTATAAGGGTAGGGTGATTTGATATCTTACCTTGAGATGAACTTGCATAATTAATCCATCAGTGGCTACAGCCTCGTTAATATCTTCTGCTGCTGGGGCAACATTGGACTCATCACTTGCCTTCTTTCTTTTTTTTTAAATTGCGTGGTTGTCTGCTTCCTTTTCATTTTTGTAAGTTAGTAACACTGCAGAGCTAAAAACCAGATTGATAGCGACCACTGTCATCAGGGACGCTGGGACATCACATTTCAAGATATGAGGGGGTACAAGTGTTGGGAAAGATAATACCTAGTGAAATCATGTTGTTCTGATATGCATTTGTAGTTATTTTATATGTATTAAGTAATAGAATAAATCAATACAAATAGACACAGAGTAATTCCATAAATGTATAAAAAAATAAAAAAAACATTTCCATTTTCCCCTGAAGCCGAGGTGTGGCGGCTGCCCCTGATCTAAATGACAATAACATTTAATTTAATACCATTCCACCACTGTTTTCATCTGTAATACTATAAGACAGTGTGCTTAAATGTTAAATGAATAATCATTCAAACTTACACATTGACTGCAGCAACTTTCCCCCACGCCAATTCTCTCCTCGTGTTTCATGTTTTTTTTCTGAAATATGCTCTCATACTCGCCATACACACGTATTAACACTTCTAACTCCAGTGGCGTGGAGTATGTGGATCTTCAGATGCAAACTAATGTTTCTTCAAAGGGATTTTGTAAATTGAAATGTTGAATAAAGTTAAAAAAAAGAAAAAAAGAAAAAGTATGTCGCTCTTTTGTTGTCGCCGGTTGCCATGGTGAATCCTTGTTTCAGGGCTCTACTGATGATGCTTTTTATTTCCCTCACGCACGCGCTTAGCTCGAGTTTAACAAACTCAGAGTTGATTGAACTAACTCATATCTGCTGTTCTGGAACCCAAAACTCCGACTTTCCTGTCTCAGGTTAAGTCAACTCGGAGTTCAGGTTTAAACTCTGAGTTTGTTGAACCTGCTTCCTGGAATACCCCTCTGGCCTCCATGACAGATGATGTGGCTTTACCGCTGTCTGACTGAGTCAGCTGATTCCTTTGCGCTGCAAGCGATCGCTTTCAAAGTTGATGCCTTTTTTTGTTACAAATATTGCAGCTTTCCTGTACTTATAAGAGCCGCTTGAGAGTTTTTGTTGGGTCCTGTATATTTGCTTGACGCGCTGATGCAGACAGATAAGCACGCTGAGTCCCAGATAAGTTTTATGGTGTTTAATGACAGATGCTCAACCACAACGGCCTTCGGAATACATGCTTAATAGGTTTTAAATGTGTACAAATGTGTGCAAACGTGTAATCGGGGGGATCAGTAAAAAGCGGTCAACAAAAATGACGGCTACCTAACTCTCCTCTCTCCCAGACAGTGCAGGTGATTGGATACTTTTAGAACCTACGGGGATTATCCATGTGACCCAAACTTCCTTCATCACCGTGGCAACCAGATCAAACCAATGAAACAGGAATAATCAATATATGGCTCCTACACACGCTGTTGTTACAAACCATTTTCAACCTTTCAGCTTATCTTCAACGTCCTTTTTTCTAAGGGTTTTAGCCCAAGCCATGTTTTTGTTCCTTTCTTTTCCTGTAGTTTCACCAGAGCGTGTACTTTTATTACTTAGGTGTAGTTTGTGTTGGTCTGAAGTTCTCTCCCACTCTGTGACGCCCTGTTGTCTAGTGAAGTCTTCAGTCGGGTCATTTAACTGTATATTCATGTAACTCGGAGGTCTTTTCACTGTCTTCTTTAATTCCACTGTTTCACTCACATCTTTGTTTCATCTCTGTCCTCCGTGTGTTTTTCTCCACAACATCTGGTTCTCTGTTCGGGCTCAGCAAGCTGCACTTCTGGATGGATATTTGTAGGAAAACTGGACCTATTTTGTTTGGCAAATAAATTACTTTTATGTTCAATATGTTATAATATAAAGGAGAATAATTATAAAGTAATCATATAAATATTACTAATATAATAACACAATTTGAATGATTACATGTTTAAACTATTATATGAATGATATTCCGATATTTTAAACATGTATGTTTACTCTGTAAACTGAGTTTTAGTAGCCTAAACATTGATTGAACATAAATAGCTGGTGCGTGTGTGTTCATTGCTCCTAACTGTTTATTTCCATCAGAAAGTCCCTGGTTGTAGCTCGGCTGTAGAATCTCTGCTGATAATTATTCATAAGTTTGCAGTGTCAGAACCACATCTGTCATGTTTAGAACAAAGTTTAGAAACATGTGGAAACCAAACATCCATCCGTTCCACGGACTCGCTGCTTCGGATCACGTGGTTCAGTCAAACAGCGACATCTGCTGCTGATTGGACGGACTTGGTGACGTCACAGCCGCAGCCGTGTTCTTTGGCCGTTATTGGAATAAATGTTGTTAAAACCTCCCCATGTGGAAGAAGGAGCTTTCAATAACCCATGACACGGAAAGAATGTTGTTTTTAATCCAAGATTCATTTCTGATATTTAATACTCTGGTTATTCCAGATGAAATGATGACGTTTATAAATCAGACGCCAGCACAGTTATGTCTGTTTATGAACATTTGATAACTGGATGGTTTATTAACCGCTAAACCACGTTTTAGGAGAAAATACTACAATTTGTTGAAAAACTACATTTGGAATCAAGTGTCATAATCGAATTGTACTTAGATTTTATTTTAATTAATTCAGATAATAATAGTAGCAGAGAAGTGAAAATGGATGAGCATGTGAAAGTTGTCGGTCCAGTGAATTATTTACATTTCTAAACGGCCCCGAGACAGAGTCAGAATCAACAATAAAACAAGAATAATGAGATGAAAATCTAATTTATGATCAAACGTCAACATTCCAGTAAATAATAGTATTTACAGGTGAAAAATATCAAATAAAAACACAATAAACCAAGAAAAAATAAATAAACGGTGATTGTTGTGATCATCATCATCATCATCTTCATCATCTTCATCATCATCATCATCATCATCATCATCTTCATCTTCATCATGGAGACTCTGAGGAACCAGAACCAGAGTCCAAGTCCAGGATCCAACAGAGACAGTTTCTCTGAGCGGAGACTCTGGAGACTAAACTGGACACAGAGACACTGAGGAACCAGAATCAGACCTGTACCATAATCCAAATCCAGCATAGAGAGGTTCAGAGAAGCTGGTGATGAAGGTGTGGAGGTGGATCAGTCTGTCAGAGACTTCATAGAAGGACAGAGTTCCAGCAGGAACGTCCACGTAAACTGCTGCTCTGCCAGAGTCTGGACATGGAGATGAGGAGGTGGTGGATGTTCCTCTGTTATTGTGAAGGACACGGTACTGACCATCTGGAAAACAGATCAGACTCCAGGAATGATCGTTCCATCCAAACACACAGTCATCAGAGTCTCCTTTCCTGCTGATTCTTCTGTAACTCACTGATACACAAACATATCCGCTCCACTGGACCTCCCAGTAACAGCGACCCGTCAGAACTTCTCTACACAGCAGCTGAGGATAGGAATCAAACCTGTCTGGATGATCAGGATATGACTGATCCTCCTCCACAAACATCATCTTCCTGTTGTTATCAGACAGTTTGATGTGGTTGTGGACTGTGTTTGTGTCGACGGTGAGTCGACAGGAATCTGATGGAGAGAACAAACAAGCAGCTGCAGTTATTATTGATCAGTTATTGATCACTGATGGACTCATGAAGGAGTGAAGATGGTTGAATAAAAACACACGTACACTTCCTCAGACCTGGTGTCAGCCATCGTTGTCCAGCAGGCTCCACCCTGGAAGGAGGAGGAGGAGGGTCAATTCAATTCAATTCAATTCAATTCAATTCAACTTTATTTATATAGTAGGGGTGTAACGGTATTTGTATTCGTCCCGTCCCGTCACGGTACGGGGGTCACGGTTCGGTTCACGCAGTCATACGGCGAATACGTCTGACTGAGTTAAAAAAAAAAAAAAAAAAAAATCAATCATCGTTTTTTTTCCCTTATAAATATCAACAGTCACGTTCCATTACAGACCTAAATGTGTGCTAGTCTGTGCATATCAATAAATATATGTGCAATTCATATATCATCATAAATTGTAGGCTATAATAACGATAAAATGTTTTAATTCTTAATTTACAACTGTCCTGAACGCACCGGGGCCGCCAGCCAAAGCGGGTTGGGTGTAAAGACTGATTTATGGTTCTGCGTTAAATCGACGCAGAGCATACGCCGTAGGGTACGGCGCAGTCTACGGCGAGGTTATGCGGCGACGCGTAACCTTCGCCGTAGGCGCTGCGTTGGTGTAACGCGGGACCATAAATCAGCCTTAACAGTCACAGCAAATTTGCCGTGAAGGAGATTAGCGCTAAAGTTTAAAAGAGGAGTAAATTTGTACAAAGTTTTGAATGTTACCCTGTTTTCCACGTTACCTGGATTATTTTGGGTTATGGAAGAGGCGACTGCCATTGGTGAGTCAGTGTTACCTTCTTAAATAATGTCTTTATCAGAATGTGTCTTGCTCTGCCTGTAATGTGCTTGTGTTGTTGTCAACTAGACCGCCGAGTCTATTCTCTATTATAGAGCTCAGAAATGATGTTAATAGACCGCTGTGTCTATCTATCTAGATAGATTGTGTCATTTTAGACCAGTTATGTTTTTTTTGTATTTAAGCTGAATCAAAGATGGAACTGAGTCGGTCTGTGACTATCAGAGTTTTCAGCGCCGTGTGATTGACAGCTGACAGGCTTGTGTGTGTGTGTGTGTGTGTGTGTGTGTGTGTGTGTGTGTGTGTGTGTGTGTGTGTGACTTTACTCTGCTTTCTGCAGCATAGGCCTATAGGCTTGGCTCAATAAAAGTGAGAATAAATGTAGTTTGATGGTAGGATGATGTTGTTGAACGTTAAAATGACTATCATAAGGGCCCATGGAGAATGCTCCGCCCCCAGACGGCTCTGCCCATATGCAGCAGTAGAGGAGCCCGGGTTCAAGTGTTTATTACAAGTGCTCGAGCTCGTTACAATACCATCCCGCACTCACATAAACCAGTCCGTGGTAAAATTAAAAACACTAATGCACAAGTTAAATGTTTTATTCTATTTATTTTACATTTTAATAAGAGATGCTTTTTAGTTTTGTAGCCAATTGAACAAACTTTAACTTTCAAATGCTATGATCAAAATAAAGGAAGAAAAAACTCGTCTTATACATTTGGGACTTTTTGTATTTTTTTTCCTGTTGTACCGAACCCGTACCGAACCGTGACCCCTGTACCGAGGTACGTACCGAACCGTGACTTGTGTGTACCGTGACACCCCTATTATATAGCGTCTAATACAACAGATGTTTGTCTCTAGACGCTTTTCAGAGATCCAGAACATGAACATGAACATAAACATAAACCCCCGAGCAATTATTACATAAACAGAGCAGCTCAGTCTCTCTCAGAGGAAGCAGAGATGTCACAGCTTTTTCTCAACATTTACACTTCTTTCTCGAAATTTCAACTTTTTTCTCCAAATTGTACTTCAACATTCATTTTGACATTTCAACATTTTTCTCTACATTTCGACTTTTTCCTCGAAGTGCATAATGAAAAAAAAAAAAACCTCTAAAATATTATTTCTATTTTTCTCCTGCCTAGCCCTGATACTCTTCCGTATTGTGGTCATGTGACGATAACGATAATTAAATATATAATGTAATATTGTACAGGAATAAAAACCAGACTAAAATGTAGACTACAAAATAAAACCTCTGCTAAAATGTGTCTTCATTTTCGTTGACCAAAACGAGACTAGGACTGAAACAATTCCTCGAATAATTTGAGTAATTGGATTAGAAAACATGATGGAGGAATTTTTTCTGCCTCGAGGAATCGTTTAATTTTGCAGCTCAAAGCTGGTATTTCCCCCGGACTACGTTTAATGCAACACAACACGCTGACGCCGCGCACGTAAAGGAATAAGAAAGAGGAGGAAATGTTTGGTTTAAAGCAAAAGAAAAGGCAGAAAATGTGAAAAGTGTGGGTCATTTCCAGCTGGAAAACACCGAGGCCACACTGTTGCTGTTTCACTGTAAGCAGTACTCGAGTTGTAAAAAAGAAATCAGGGGGGATGGTGGATTTGATCATATGGGGACAGATCATTTATGCTGATTACAAATAATATAATATATTACAAATAATAGCAGTGACCAAAACACCTGCAGAAATACTGCAGGAATGACATAGCAGCAGTTAAATGCAGCCTTCTGTAAGCTTTAAATATCCACTGGGCTTACATCAAATACATCAAAACACAACAATAAAAAACACTTTTCTGAACTTATCAATATGACTCTGTGCTTCACAGGATAAGTAACATGGATCACTGCAAAAACTCACAATCTTAACAAGAATATTTGTCTTATTTCTTGTTAAAATGTCTAATTTTAGTAAAAAAAATCTCAGACTTAAAACAAGACTCATCACTGGAAAAAACAACAATTTTATCCTGTTTCAAGTAGATTTTCACTTGAAATAAGTAGAAAAATCTGCCAGTGGAACAATATTATTTTGCTAGTAATGAAAAGATAAATCTTGTTCCACTGGCAGATTTTTCTACTTATTTCAATTAAAATTTACTTGAAACAGGTGAAAATTGTCAAATAAGTTATATTTCTGGTGTTATTTTTCTGGTGATGACTCTAAATGTTGAAATAGCAGTAAAACCACATTCATTGATGAAATGACATAAGGGATGGAAAGGAGGGATGGCAGTTTTACAGGGGGGATGATTTGGACCGTTTTTATTTCAGGGGGGATGATTTGGACCGTTTTTATTTCAGGGGGGATGATTTGGACCGTTTTTATTTCAGGGAGGATGATTTGGACCGTTTTTATTTCAGGAGGGGGATGATTTGGACCGTTTTTATTTCAGGGGGGGATGATTTGGACCGTTTTTATTTCAGGGGGGATGATTTGGACCGTTTTTATTTCAGGGGGGATGATTTGGACCGTTTTTATTTCAGGGGGGATGATTTGGACCGTTTTTATTTCAGGGGGGATGATTTGGACCGTTTTTATTTCAGGGGGGGATGATTTGGACCGTTTTTATTTCAGGGGGGATGATTTGGACCGTTTTTATTTCAGGGGGGATGATTTGGACCGTTTTTATTTCAGGGGCGATGATTTGGACCGTTTTTATTTCAGGGGTGATGATTTGGACCGTTTTTATTTTAGGGGGGATGCCTTCTCCCCTCATCCCCCCTCAACTCCAGTACTGACTGTAAGACAGAGCTGATACAACAGTACGTCCTCAATGCTGCAGCTTCTCCACCAACACCCTGTTACTCCCAGAGGGAGGACCAGCACCCCAGACACGGTAAAATTAAGTTAACGTAGCGCTAATTAATGAGATTAACGTTACGGTACCTTGCTAACATAACGTTAGCCCTGTGGAGGGCTGGGTTTCTATTAATTATGACTACAGTCGATGCGTCTAACACATTTAATCTGTAAAAACACAGAGCTGTAGAGAGATGAGGATGAACAATAAAAACGTAATAAAGCTAACTGGGTAGTTTTCAATTGTATCTCTGTATTCATTGATGGATAAAATATCAGGTAGCGCTGGTGGCTAATGTGCTCCAATACAGCAGGGCTCATCATTTTTTTTTAACACTGCCAAAACTCAAAATCTTATCAAGACTTTAACTTGAAACTTAACTAGAACTTAAAATTAGCTTGACACAAATGAAAGTTCAATTGAACTGTGGAATAACAGCTAACCTTTTAAGTATTGTGTGTTATCAGGTGTAATGGCATTTTTAAGTTAGAAATAAGAACATTTCTTGGTAAGATCCATACTTTTTTGATGGAAGGCAGTGAATTTGGTCAACTGGTGTAAGTTCAGGGTTTTGAAATGCACAGCCATGAACCTACTGTATTATATAATTTAGTCTTAGTAATGTCAATTAACATCTAACATCCTATTAGGGCCCGAGCACTTACAGTTTGAAGGCCCTATTGTATCTGTAGGAAATGTTCTGTTTTTTTTTTTCCTTCTTCCGACGAAATGAGGGCCTTCCCCCTAAAAGTGCCCCAAAAGTCACCAAATTTTGCACCAGGCCAGGCCTGGCAAAAAATGTGATATTTAATGGTTTGCATTAATGGCCGTGGCCTAATAGCTCAACAGCGCCCCCTAGAAAACTTTGTGCCTCAAGCCCTACAATACAGTTTGATGTATATGCACGAAGATCGGTACACACCTGTATCATGTCACAACTTAAAGAAAAGTCTCTTGGCGCCATGGCCTAAACCAAACAGGGAGTCGGCTATTTTGAATTAATCGTGTAATTTTGGCGCAATTTATGACATTCCTTCGGCCGTTAATGCGGACGGAAACATAACGTGCACCCAGGTGTGTTATACATCAAAATGTGCGTCTCCATCCTGCGACGGCGCACATTACTTTTCTCAGTCAAAAGCGTTACCGTGGCGATGATAGACACCAAAAAGCACACCCCCCCTTCGTCTGATTGGTCCATATTTGATAGTTCCTATTTTCTGCCATAACTTTTGAATGTATTGACATGAGTCATGTCATGGGTGGTGACATGGTTTTGAGTCCTTGAACATAATTGGTGCAAATTAGACCCGCCCCTTCTTCTGATTGGTCAATAATTCAATTCAATTCAATTCAATTTTATTTATATAGCGTCTAATACAACAGAGTTGTCTCTAGACGCTTTACAGAGACCCATACCCAGAACATGACCCCCGAGCAGTTATTACATAAACAATGGCAGGTAAAAACTCCCCTAGTGGGAGAAAAACCTTAAGCCAAACAGTGGCAAGGAAAAACTCCCCTTTAGGAGGGAAGAAACCTTGAGCAGGACCAGGCTCATCAGGGGGGACCCTCCTGCCGAGGGCCAGACTGGTGGGTCAGGGACGGCAACAGCACAGCAGGCAGGTGGAAGCAGCAACGGGATGACCGGGGGTGGGGACCGCAGGCCAGCACACAGCTCCCGAAGCTCCGGCCCAATCAGCAAGTCCCAGGTTGGGGTGCAGGGTCAGGAAAAGACTTGTGCTCCGTAATGCAAGCTACAAGCCACCCACGGCCACCTGCAGGACAAAAGAGAGAAAAGGGAGGAGAAGGGGGGGCCAGCAACGGGATGACCAGGGGTGGGGACCGCAGGCCAGCACGCAGCTCCCGAAGCTCCGGCCCAATCATCAAGTCCCAGGTTGGGGTGCAGGGTCGGGGAAAGGTTGAGAAGGGGCAGGGCCAGGGAGAGGAGTCTTGAGGGACGAACATTCTCCCCCGCCCAAAAGGGGCCGTTACCCTGCCCCCCTCACTCCCACACTGCAGGTTCCGGTGTCCGGCAAAGGATGCTGCAACATGGACAAAAGAGAGAAAAGGGAGGAGAAGGGGGGGCCAGCACAAGAAACCACAGGAGCGACTCTGACACACTAAAGTTTACACTACCTAGAGATTTACCAACACCAGCTAGAGGTTTACTAAACACTAACTATAGGCTTTACTAAACAGAAATGTTTTAAGTTTAGTTTTAAAGGTGGAGGTGGTGTCAGCCCCCTTAACCCAGATTGGAAGTTGGTTCCATAGTAGTGGCGCCTGATAGCAGAACGCCCGCCCTCCAAATCTACATTTAGATACTCTAGGAACTACGAGTAAACCTGCACTCTGAGAACGGAGAGCTCTGACAGGAACATAAGGCACTATCAGGTCTTGCAAATAATGCGGAGCTAAGCCGTTTTGGGCTTTATACGCAAGTAATAAAATTTTAAATTGGATTCTGAATTTTACGGGTAACCAATGGAGCGACGCTAACACTGGAGAGACGTGGTCTCTCCTGCTAATTCCTGTCAGTACTCGTGCTGCTGCATTTTGGATCAGCTGGAGCCTATTCAGCAAATTACTTGGACATCCTGCTAACAACACATTACAGTAATCTAGTCTAGAAGATACAAACGCATGAACTAGTTTTTCTGCATCACTCTGTGAGAAGATTTTCCTAATCTTTGCAATATTACGGAGATGGAAAAAGGCTATTTTACAAACCTGATTGACATATAGTTTAAACGACAAATCCTGATCGAAAATAACACCAAGATTTCTCACAGTTGCACTGGAAGCCATCGCAACACCATCTAATCCCTTCCTAAGATGCTCTGGACCAAGAATGATAACCTCTGTTTTATCTGAATTTAGAAGCAGGAAATTTCTGGACATCCAGTCCTTGATGTCCCTAAGACATGCCTGAAGTTTAACTAACGGTTCTGTTTCATCCGGCTTCATAGACAAATAGAGCTGCGTATCATCAGCATAACAATGAAATTGTATGCCGTGATTCTGGATTATACTTCCCAACGGCTGCATGTATAAACTGAACAAGATTGGCCCTAGCACTGAACCCTGCGGAACACCATAACAGACCCTTGACTGTTCTGAAGAAACCTCATGTACATGAACAAACTGGAACCTGTCAGATAGGTATGATTTAAACCAACATAGAGCTGTCCCTTTAATCCCAACAACATGCTCTAACCTGTGCAGTAAAATGCCATGATCTATAGTGTCAAAAGCAGCACTGAGGTCCAGTAGAACCAGTATGGACACTAATCCCTTATCTGAGGCCATAAGGAGGTCATTCGTGACTCGAACAAGTGCTGTCTCTGTGCTATGATGCATTCTGAACCCTGACTGAAAGACTTCAAACAGATCATTTCTATACAAATAGTCACATAACTGGCTTGAAACTGCCTTTTCCAGAATTTTAGACACAAATGGAAGGTTGGAAATTGGTCTATAATTAGCTAAGGTGTCTGGGTCAAGAGAAGGTTTTTTAAGTAAAGGTTTAATTACTGCGACTTTGAAAACCTGTGGTACATATCCTAAACTTAGGGATAAGTTAATTTGGTCCAGTATTTTCGTACCAATAAGAGAAAAAATATGTTTGAATAGTCGAGTCGGGATGGGGTCTAACATACATGTGGTTGACTTAGCTCTATTAACGAGTGAAGTCAGCTCAGGGAGGTCTATAGGATCAAAACAGTCTAGAGACAAGTCAGAGCCTAGGGAAGTCGCTAAAGCTGAAGAAACACCTACAACCGGCTGGTTGATTTCTTCTCTAATTCTCGCGATTTTACTGTTGAAGAAGCCCATAAAGTCCTCACTACTGAGAGCTGCAGGAATGCACGGCTCAACAGAGTTGTGACTCTTTGTCAGCCTGGCTACAGTGCTGAACAGAAAACGTGGGTTACTTTTGTTATCCTCTATCAACGTTGAATAATAAGCTGTTCTGGCTTTGCGAATGGCTTTTTTATATACTATTAGAATATCTTTCCATTCACGATGAGAGTCTACAGACCTACAAGAGTACCACTTCCTTTCCATTTTACGCACGTTTTGTTTCAACATGCGGATATCTGAATTATACCAGGGAGTTAAGCTCCTGTGGCTAGAAACCCTCCTTTTCAAAGGAGCAACTTCATCTAAAGCTGAATGCAACAAATCAGCAGTGTTACTAGCAAGGAAATCAACATCTGCAGAGGTAGAACCCAGGTCACTGGCCTCGACTACATCACTATTTCGCACTGTCGTAAGATAAGCAATGGCCTCCCTAAATTTAACAATAACTTCATCAGACAAACATCTGCTAAAATAATACCTCCTATTTTGCACTTCAACATCAACAAAATTAAATTCAAACGTTATTAAGTAATGGTCGGATAAAAGGGAGTTTACAGGTGACACCAACAGACCATCAGTTTCAACACCGTAGGTGAGAACGAGATCGAGAGTATGATTAAAACAGTGCGTCGGTTTATCCACTTTTTGTGAGATACCCATTGATTCTAGAAGAGAATCGAAGGCTAATTTAAGATTATCGCTTTCAACATCCATATGAATGTTAAAATCACCCACTATGATGAATTTATCTGTGCTGATCAATAATCCAGAAAGGAAATCTGAAAATTCAGACAAAAACTCCAGATACGCACCAGCAGGGGGCCGGTACACTACCACTAACACAACTGGCTTCTCTGATTTCCGGCTCGGAAATTTCAGACCAAGCATGAGGCTTTCAAATGTATTATAGTTGCACTTAGGTTCAATTTTTGTTTCGAGACCGGAGTTATAAATTGCTGCGACTCCTCCGCCTCGGCCCGTGCTTCTAGGAATGTGATGATTAAAGTAGCCGGGCGGAGTTGATTCATTCAAACTAACATACTCTTCCTCCTGTAACCATGTTTCTGTTAAGCAGAAAACATCACTCCTGCTCTCTGTGATTATATCGTTTACTAACAGAGACTTGGAGCTTAATGATCGTATATTTAGTAGTCCGCATCTAATTTTTAGGTCTGTAATTGGTACCAAATGTACATTGGTTTTAATTTTTACAAGGTTATCTTGGTTAACGCCTCTATAACGCTGCACCTGGTGAACTTTTGGAGGGCGGGGAACTGCAACCACTTCTATCTTGCTAGGCACCTCTAACTGATTAAGCCTCGCCTCCAGCCCTGTTAAACTACAGCTCTGCATCCTGGCCTGGACCCTGCATTGTCAGGGGGAGTGTCTAATAACATTGGCCAGATTTCTAGACATAAGAGCTGCACCATCCCGGGTGGGATGAATGCCGTCCCTTCTAATCAGACCGGGCTTTCCCCAGAATGTCTCCCAGTTGTCAATAAAGTCCACGTCGTTTTCTGAACACCACTGAGACAACCAGCGGCGGAGCGAGAGCATGCGACTAAACATGTCATCGCTGGTCAGATTGGGGAGGGGACCAGAAAAACCTACAGAGTCCGACATGGTCTTGGCGAAGTTACACACCGAGACAATATTCATTCTGGTTACTTCCGACTGGCGAAGACGGGAGTCATTAGCTCCGACATTGATGATAACTTTACCATATTTACGATTACCCTTTGCCAGTAGCTTCAAATTTGCTTCTATGTCGCCCGCTCTGGCCCCCGGGATACACCTAACTAAGGTCTCTGGAGTCGGCTTCTGTCACGGCTCAAAGACAGAGAACCCAAATGCACGACACCAAACACAATCAGAGTCCAAGAGGCTTTAATCAGGGTCAAAAGGCAGGCAGGGGTCAAAACCGGGTAGTCAGGCAGATCAGGCAAACAATCCAAGGGGGTAGGCAGAAATCCAAAAACCGGAATCAGGCAGGGTCACAGACAGGCAGGCAGGCAGAAAACTGATCAAAAATCGGGAACGCTGGAAAGTGAGGCACAAACACTCGACAATCTGGCAAACTAGAAGGTGGAAATGGGCCGGTATATGAGGGGAACTGCTGATGAGGGAAACCAGGTGTGGAGCTGGGCAGGGGAAGCACAGGTGAAGGGCATGAGTGGATTTCTGGCTGATGAGGGTGGCAGGGTCTGGAATGACAGGAGAGTGAGTTAACAAGTAAAAAACATATTCAACTGAAAAACCATGACAGCTTCACATGTCTCACAATAGAGTCTCCAATCACCAGGGTCTGTTTCTCAACAGATGTGTCGCTGAGTGGGGAAAAACGGTTAGACACATGAAGCGGGTGGTGTTCCGTGAGCCCTTTAAGACTACCCTTCCTCCGAACCGTCACCCAGCTGCCCTGCCTGGCCGGCTGCTCGGGAGCTGCAGGGGAGCGGTTACGCTCAGCTGCTACGGGCCGGTCCGCCGCTAGCTTAGCCTGGTTAGCTGAGGAGGCTCTCGGACTATGGTTTAGTTGGCCAAACCGGACCTCTAACTGACTGAGCCTCGCCTCCAGCCCTGCAAATAAGCTACACTTTAAGCACTTACCGTCTTCACTAAAGGAGGCAGAGGAATAACTAAACATTTCACACACTGAGCAGGAAAGAGGTGAAGCGGTGGGAGCCGGAGCGGCCATGCTAAGATGCTAACGGAGGCTAACGGACAGAAAATGTATCGGTGATTGGTGACAGTGAAAGTTACGGAAGAGAAAATGAGCGAGTGTTGAAATAAAGACAGTAATGTACCAGATATAGTGTTATTTTACCAGAAAACAGTCTAAGTTTTAGATAAAAAGTCGGGAGAGATCTGAGCCTGCAAACGCCGTGAGACGGCAGCAGCACAGACCGCAACACCAGGAAGTGACGCGATGCGTGACGCAATACGTTACCCAATCAGCAAGCCCATACAGAGGACCCTAGCGAATCAATCTAATCAATCTAACAATATTTGATTGTTCCTATTTTCTGCCATAAAATTTCAATGGTTTGATATGGAGAGTCGTGGGTGGTGTCATCTGCTAAATGTCCAGTTCTGAAGAATCTACATCAAGTCATACAAGATTCCACTGCAGCCTGAACGTGCACAAGTGTGGAGGAACTTTCATCACTGCTTCCTACCTGAGTCCTACCTGAGAGTGTCCTACCTGAGGGTGTCCTACCTGAGGGTGTCCTACCTGAGTGTCCTACCTGAGAGTGTCCTACCTGAAAGTGTCCTACCTGAGAGTGTCCTACCTGAGTGTCCTACCTGAGTGTGTCCTACCTGAGAGTGTCCTACCTGAGTGTGTCCTACCTGAGTGTGTTCTACCTGAGGGTGTCCTACCTGAGTGTCCTACCTGAGAGTGTCCTACCTGAAAGTGTCCTACCTGAGAGTGTCCTACCTGAGTGTGTCCTACCTGAGTGTGTCCTACCTGAGGGTGTCCTACCTGAGTGTCCTACCTGAGAGTGTCCTACCTGAAAGTGTCCTACCTGAGAGTGTCCTACCTGAGAGTGTCCTACCTGAGTGTCCTACCTGAGTGTGTCCTACCTGAGAGTGTCCTACCTGAGAGTGTCCTACCTGAGAGTGTCCTACCTGAGAGTGTCCTACTTGAGATTGTCCTACCTGAGAGTGTCCTACCTGAGAGTGTCCTACCTGAGATTGTCCTACCTGAGAGTGTCCTACCTGAGAGTGTCCTACCTGAGAGTGTCCTACTTGAGATTGTCCTACCTGAGAGTGTCCTACCTGAGAGTGTCCTACCTGAGAGTGTCCTACCTGAGAGTGTCCTACCTGAGAGTTTCCAGTCTCCAGCGGGGATCCTCCAGTCTAGACAGAAGCTTCCCTGCTGACTCTCCTGGATGGTTGTAGCTCAGGTCCAGCCCTCTCAGGTGGGATGGGTTGGAGGTCAGAGCTGAGACCAGAGAAGAACTTCCTTCCTCTGAGATCAGACAGCCTGATAGCCTGCAGACACACAACACAGGTCTACTGCATGTTCTCTGCTCAAGTGTCCTGCTGCAGACACGTTTAGCAGCATGTTCTCTGGACCTGGAGAAGACTTGAATGAATCCTGACCTGAGAGACTCCAGGTGACAGTGTGGACTCTCCAGTCCAGGACACAGCTGCTCCAGTCCAGAATCCTGCAGGTCGTTGTTGCTCAGGTCCAGTTCTGTCAGATTGGAGGACTGAGAGCTGAGAACTGAGGACATAAGTGGACAGATGTCCTCTGAGAGGTGACAGCCACTCAGTCTGCAGACGGAAGAAAATAACAACAACCAGGTTATTTCACTGTTATGGAGGAAAATGTAGTTGTGTCTCCAACTATTCTACTGGTCTTCAGTAAAGTTTGTGTTAAATCACATTTCAGTAACAAACAATTCAAGCTGCTTCACATGAGAAAAACATGAAAAATAAATAGGAAAAAATTTAAATCATGAGTTTTAGTGCAGTTGCAAAATAAACAAAGGTTAGCCTTAAACTAGAGTTACAATTAAGAAATAATATTATCATTGTTTAAAGTTAAATTCAGAATAGTTCCAATAATCCATCAAAGGCTGTAAACAAACAAGTTTTAACTTGGTTCAAAGGAACTGAGGGTTCCAGTTCCTGCAGGTTTCTGGAGGTTTGTTTCAGATCTGTGGAGCATAGAAGCTGAAAGCTGCTCCTCCATGTTTGGTTCTGGTTCTGGGGACACAGAGCAGACCTGGACCAGGACACCTGAGAGGTCTGGGAGATTGCTATGGCAACAAGGCCAAGTCCCAATACTCCCCCTAGTCCTACTTTTCAGCCCTACCTCTAAATTTTGCGTGTTCCCGTGAGGGTAGTGGTGTCCCAATTCCTCTTTGCATGTAGGGGTAGTGAGCATATCGAGAGCTAGTGAGTATGAATCTAGCCCTTTATAGTGAAGGATTTCAGATCCTGACTCACCGACTGACAGACAGAAAAATTTCACAGAATGCTTTACGTCATCATTTGCAGAATGAATCAAAAAAAAAAACATGGCGGACATTTCTTATTCTTTAGTGAATAAAATCAATATTTTGAGTTAGTTTCTGCATAAAAATGCGTTTTGATACATTTCTAGCGAGAAATATATATTTTACTTTCATAATATTCACTCAGTGAATGTACATAATCACTAGTTTGCCCGTTGTTGCAAAGATCACGCCTGAATAAAGGCTGATTTATGGAACCATAAATCAGCTGGCGGCTCTACTCACCCCGTAAACATCGGAGCAAATTTCTTAACAGGCGTTATTTGGATAAACTGAGCCCAGTTTGGTGATCTTAACGGTTACTTTTACGCCTGAAAAAATATTAAAACTTAATAAAGTGCCATATTAACAGTGCTACAGCTGAAATTAAAACAGCTTCTAGCCTGCTTCCTCTCGGTTTCCTGATATGGTGTGACGTATGTGCAAACGTAACTATGCAGTCGCTTACGTACCCAAATGTAAACCACGCAGTGACGTAGCAAGTGGTGTCCCAATCCCTAAGGAAGATTACAAGGGCCCTACTCATTTTTAGGGCTAGTGGTAGTGAGTGAGGGCTAGTGGTAGAAAGTAGGGGGTTTATTGGGATTGGCCCCAAGTCTCGATGTATTTTGGTCCTGAACCATTCAGAGATTTTTAAACTACCGGAAGTATTTTAGAGTCTATTCTCTGAGGTGCAGGGAACCGGTGTAAAGATCTCAGAACTGGACTGATGTGTCCACCTTCGTGGTTCTGGTGAGAACCAGCAGTGTTCTGGATCAGCTGTGTGATTGACAGCTAGTCAGACCAGTGAAGACGCCGTTGCAGGAATCAAGTCCACTGAAGATAAACATGGATGAATTCTTCAAGGTCCTGCAGAGACATCAGTCCTTGATCCTGGAGATGTTCTTCAGGTGATAGAAGGACGACTTTGTCCATGTTTTAATGTCTCTGGAGGTCCAAGTCTGAGTCCATGACTACACCCAGATTTCAGGTCTGAGTCCATGACTACACCCAGATTTCAGGTCTGAGTCCATGACTACACCCAGATTTCAGGTCTGAGTCCATGACTACACCCAGATTTCAGGTCTGAGTCCACGACTTCACCCAGATTTCAGGTCTGAGTCCACGACTACACCCAGATTTCAGGTCTGAGTCCATGACTACACCCAGATTTCAGGTCTGAGTCCATGACTACACCCAGATTTCCGGTCTCATATTTAAAACGATGTGGGACTCCAGAGTTTTCTCTGGACCTCAAATCTGACCGGTGACATGTTTGACGGCATGTCGTCCTTCACCGCTGGCTGTCCAGGTGGAGACCAAGCGCCGACCATCTCACTTCTGGGTCGGGTCTCATGAGGAACTCTGACTCGCTGCAGTTCCTTGACTGGCCGCTAGATGCTGCAAAAACCAGCTCATGGCTGATTTCACGTCCACGACAACTCTGAGGACGGTGAATGTGTCACGTCAGGAGAGTTTATAGAAAACATTACATCTATTTGTAACATGACTGATGGACAGTCGGCTCAGCTGATGGTCATCCAGCACCACTCCCTCATCCCTCATCGTCATGGTAACAGTCATCAGTGGGTTGTAGTGACCCAGCGTCGCTAAACGCAGTAACCCTGGATTTCTCCAGGAAATCAACATGTGGAAGGAGATATTCTGCTGGAATCCTGAATCCTGCTGCTGCACAGCTGGATGATGTTGTTGACAGAACTACAGCTTCAGTGTCACCAACGTTGGACGGTGTTGTCCCTCAGGAACAGAAGGTCAAAGGTCAGAGCAGGTCGGCCCTGTGGTTTAATTCACAACTGCAGGTTTTAAAGCAAACATCCAGAACGATGGAGAGAAAGTGTTGTTTCCATAACTTAATCAAGATTACATTAATCAATAATAGATAATATAGTACTGATTAGACCACACTGAGGTTTAAACCTTTGATTTCTGTGTGGAGTGTTGAGATGAGTTTGTAGTGAAGTGGGTTCTACCAGTAAAACTGGACTGAAGTGAATTATCTGCTGCAAGGCAGTCAGCAGGAAAGGACTGGAATGAATCCTGACCTGAGAGACTCCAGGTGACAGTGTGGACTCTCCAGTCCAGGACACAGCTGCTCCAGTCCAGAATCCTGCAGGTCGTTGTTGCTCAGGTCCAGTTCTGTCAGACTGGAGGACTGAGAGCTGAGAACTGAGGACAGAAGTGGACAGATGTCCTCTGAGAGGTGACAGCCACTCAGTCTGCAGACGGAAGAAAAGAACAACAACCAGGTTATTTCACTGCCATGGAAGAAAATGTAGTTGTGTCTCCAACTGTGCTGTTGGTCTTTTAGGTCCAGTGTGACATTAAAGTCTCTGGAAATGAAATAACCAGTGTAAACTCACTCATGTGAGATTGTGCTGAAAAAAAGAGCCCAAACAAGTGAAGAAAACATGAAATGTGGAGGTAAAACCAGACGTAGTCAGAAACTAGCCTCCACTCCAGAGGTCCTACATGTGCCTGTTGGTACTTACAGAACTTTCTTGGAGGCTTTGACCACCGGCAGCAGCCTCCGTAGAGCCTCCTCTGAAGCTGAGAACTTCTTCAGGTCAAACACCTCCAGATCTTCCTCTGATGACAGTAAGATGAAGGCCAGAGCCGACCACTGAGCAGGAGACAGTTTTTCTGTGGAGAGACGTCCAGACGTCAGGGACCATTGGACCTCCTCCACCAGAGACCGATCGTTCAGTTCATTCAGACAGTGGAACAGGTTGATGCTTCTCTCTGCAGACAGATCCTCACTGATCTTCTCCTTGATGTATTTGATAGTTTCCTGATTGTTTTGTGAAATTCTTTGATTTGATGTCATCAGACCTCGTAGGAGGTTCTGATTGGTCTCCAGTGAAAGACCCAGGAGGAAGCGCAGGAACAAGTCCAGGTGTCCGTTGGGACTCTGTAAGGCCTTGTCCACAGCACTCTGATAGAGGTCGGTCTCTGTTTTTCTTTGTTCCTCCAGCAGGTTGACTCCAGACTTGATGAAGTTCTGATGGACATGAAGAGCAGCCAGAAACTCCTGAACACTCAGATGGATGAAGCAGAAGACCTGGTCCTGGTACAGGCTGCTCTCCTCTCTAAAGATCTGGGTGAACACTCCTGAGTACACTGAAGCGTCTCTGACATCGATGCCACACTCTTTCAGGTCTGGTTCATAGAAGATCAGGTTTCCTTTCTGCAGCTGCTCAAAAGCCAGTTTTCCCAGAGACTCCACCATCTTCCTGCTTTCTGGACTCCAGTGTGGCTCCGTCTCAGCTCCTCCATCATACTTGACCCTTTTCAGTTTGGCCTGGACCACCAGGAAGTGGATGTACATCTCAGTCAGGGTCTTGGGCAGCCCCCCTCCCTCTCTGGTTTCCATGACTTTCTCCAGGATGTTCTCCAGGACCGTAGCAGTGATCCAGCAGAACACTGGGATGTGGCACATGATGTGGAGGCTCCGTGATGTCTTGATGTGGGAGATGATCCTGCTGCTCTGCTTCTTATTTCTGAATCTCTTCCTGAAGTATTCCTCCTTCTGTGGGTCAGTGAACCCTCTGACTTCCGTCACCATGTCAACACAGTCAGGAGGGATCTGATTGGCTGCTGCGGTTCGTGTGGTGATCCAGAGACGAGCAGAAGGAAGCAGGTTCCCCCTGATGAGGTTTGTCAGCAGCACGTCCAGTGAGGTGGACTCTGTAACATCAGTCAGGTCCTCATTGTTGTGGAAGTCCAGATGAAGTCGACTCTCATCCAGACCGTCAAAGATGAACACGACCTGGAACTCTTCAAAGCTGCACATTTCTCTGGTTTCACTGAAGAAGTGATGAACTAGTTCCACCAAGCTGAACTTCTCCTCTCTCAGCACATTCAGCTCTCTGAAGGTGAATGGAAGCAGGAACTGGATGTCCTGGTTGGTTCTGCCTTCAGCCCAGTCCAGACTGAACTTCTGTGTTAGGACTGTTTTCCCAATGCCGGCCACTCCCTTCGTCATCACTGTTCTGATTGGTTCATCTCTTCCAGGTGGGGGTTTAAAGATGTCTTCCTGTCTGATGGTTGTTTCTGCTCTGTCTGGTTTCCTGGAAGCTGCTTCAATCTGTCTGACTTCATGTTCTTCGTTGACCTCTCCGGCCTCTCCCTCTGTGATGTAGAGCTCCGTGTAGATCTGTTCCAGAAGGGTTGGGTTTCCTGCTTTAATGATCCCCTCAAATACACACCGGGACTTTTTCTTCAACTTAGACTTCAACCGCTTTTTACAAACTTCAGCAAAAGTACCTTAATAAAAGTGGAAAAAAGAAAGCAATTAGTTTTTATACAGTTCAACTTATTTCTTATAAAGAATCAGGATGTGAACCAACACTGGTCGACTCTAACATTACGATGAGCTGTACAATACTGAGTAGAATCACTTTTAACACCAAAACACCTCTGAACATTCAGGACGTGGAAGTGACAAGAACATCTGGGGTCCTGGTTTCTAGTACCAGGATGTTGGCAGTGCAGCCCTGATGGGTTGTGGGTTTGTGGGTTGTTGTGTTCTTGTTGTGGTGTCTGTGTAGTGGATTTTCCAGGTTTAGCATTGGAAAACACCAGAAGAGGATCTGATCCAATCAACAGTATTTCTTGGAGAGGAAAACCAGGACTACAATATTCCAGTTATCTCGTGGTTGTAAACATATTTATGCTGTCCTGTACAGGGAGGGTGCAACTCTGGGGGGAGGGGGTGCCATGTGGGGGCGAATGTTCTTCATCTCATCTTGGCGGTTTGAATCCCGCTCCGTCCCAGTTTGCTGTCGTAGTGTCCTTGGGCATGAAACCTTACCCACCTTGCCCCTGTGTGTGAATGTGTATGAATGTTTGGTGGTGGTCGGAGGGGCCGTTTGGTGCAATATGGCAGCCGCACTTCCGTCGGTCTACTGGGCAGCTGTGGCTACAAAACGTAGCTATCACCACCGGTGAGAATGTGTATGAATGAATAATGATCTCTGTAAAGCGCTCTGGGTGCCTTGAAGGGTGCTATATAAAACAGCTTTGAGAAAACACAAAAAGAAAAAACGTAGAAACGTGCGCCTTAAGCGTGAATCGAGTGGTATGACTTTTATTAGCAATTGACCATTGACAATTTGGCACCATCCGGAATGCATTGGGAGAAATTTGGAGTCTCACCACTCGCACAACGTTACTCGAAAAATTCTAGACCTATTTAGAAAGTTGTAGGCCCTGAATTTTACTACAGTCCTCTGAATTTTCAGAGCTATCACACAAATAGTTCTCGCACGAAGTGCAAAAACATTTCCAAATTTCCAAACTAATGATTTTCCCATGTATGTGTGGCCGGAATGTCACACTGTGGATGGGATGAGATTAAAAAAAGCCCAAATTCACCTTTTTCTGAGTCACCTAACTTTCTCATACTTGCACGTAAAAATGTCATTCAAACTTCAAAACGGAGGAAAACCTCTCTTCTCTCTCCAAACCCACTGTTTTTTCCTAAGATGTACACTTTTCAAGATATGAGCACTCAAGCGAGGACTGGAAATCACTTTTTTGTCAAATCTAGAGTGCGGGTGTCGGTTTCTAGAGTGGCAGAAACAGTAAAAAAAATAACCTGAATTTTTATTTGTAACACGAGCTCACGGCTAAACCGTAAAAGGCAGACAAATCATTTTTGGTCAGAATGTAGACATATTTGTTGGGATTCATAAAATGTGACTTTGACAGGTGGGGTATGCACAAAATTGAAATGGGGGGGGCTAGTGCGCCGCAAGTACCTTTTTCAGTCCCAATTCACTGTAATGTAGCAAATCGTTTTCTTCCAAAAAATCTAAATCTGTCTTCGCACTGAGCCTTCTCACTCATTTGAAGGAATATCTGAATAAAATTAAGATTGTCAGAATCTGTCGGGTTCTGTGTCTCTCACAATATATTTTTTTTTTTTTCTGCAAGGAGCTACGGTTTTCTCACAAATCGGAATGATTTGAGAGCTTGTCAGAAGCCAAATTCTGGGTTTTTCTCACAGCCAAACTGGAAGGTTCTCAAGAGAGTTTCTTGTTGCCGGGGCAACCAGAATTCAGCTGCTGACTCATTCAGCCAGAACTGGTCACATGATTCAAATCTGACCCCTGACCTTTGACCTTAGCCGACCCCAAGTCCTGTAGCCTGATGGGTTCTGGGGGAACAGTACCCGCTACAACGAATAACCCCCACAGTAAATTCCCCCGCCCCCCCCAGTAAATACCCCCCCAGTAAATACCCCCCCTGAGTAAATACCCCCCCAGTAAATACCCCCCAGTAAATATCGCCCCAGTAAATACCCCAACCCCCCCCAGTAAATAACCCCACAGTAAATAACCCCCAGAGTAAATACCCCCCCAGTAAATACCCCCCACAGCAAATACTGTAATGGGAAATTTTGGTATAACAATGTCTGTTGCCTGTTTTCAAGTGAACATTCCTATGCAGAGGTCATGCACCTTTGACACAGGGCCTGGCATGATTGCCAGGGTGATATTTTGTCTAGTTCCCAGCTTCTCACCTATAAGATAGCTTGTCTCTAAACAAGTTCAGCTCACACAGGACTAACCGTTGGACTGTGTGGCTCCATTCATGAATGTACATTTTTCCTCTTTTCATTAAAGCATCAGAAAGACAGCTGAGGTTTCCTGACATTCATTTTAATTTTTAAACAACAATTCTTGCCACCACAATACCCCTCCACACAGTAAATAAACCCCAAGTAAATACCCCACCAGTAAATACCCCCCACACAGTAAATACCCCACCCGTGAAGAACCCCCCAGTAAATACCCCCCCGGTAAATACCCCCTCAAACACTAAATACCCCCCCACACAGTAAATACCCCCCCAGTAAATACCCCCCATTAAATTCCCCCCAAGTAAATACCCCCACAGTAAATACCCCCTATTAAATACCCCCCGAGTAAATACCCCCCACGCAGTAAATACCCCCCCCCAGTAAATACCCCCACCAGTAAATACCCCCCGTAAATACCCCCCCAAACACTAAATACCCCTCCACACAGTAAATACCCCCCTGTAAATACCCCCCCAAACACTAAATACCCCTCCACACAGTAAATACCCCCCAGTAACCCCCTGTAAATACCCCCCACCAGTAAATACCCCCCCCAGTAAATGCCCCCCAAACACTAAATACCCCCCCACACAGTAAATACCCCCCAGTAAATACAACCCCCAGTAAATAACCCCCATCAGTAAATACCCCCCCCAGGAAATGCCCCCCACCAGTAAATACCCCCACCAGCTATAACTTATAAGGTAAATAACTTTTGAATGGTTTGCCATAGAGAGTCATGAGTGGTGTCATTGGACTCTGTATTGAGTCATTGGCCTTCATTGGTGCAAATTAGCCCCGCCCCTTCTTCTGATTGGTCGATAATTGATAGTTCCTATTTTCTGCAATAACTTTTGAATGGTTTGATATAGGAAATATCATTAAAATCGCAATCATCCGGCAGTAGTCCCGTGGCACGTGGGAATTTTGCGTTTAGTTGTTATTTATCCAGCAGCTTAAATGTTCAGAGAAATACTCTTACTGCTCTGCAGACGCTCAGCCAGCTCCTCCTGCTTCATTCTCCTCAGGAAGTTCACTGTGATCTTCACAAATGCATCTCTGATGCTCCTCTGCTCTTCATCCTCACCAAGCAACACATGCTCAAGGTATTCTGGGTAATCTGGACTCAGACCCCTCTGGATCTTCTTCAGCTGGTCCTTCACAAACATGATGATGTCGTCCTCCAGCAGCTGGAACAGAAGACCACATGAAGGACACTATCAGACTGAAACCATGGAGACAAACATCAGGTCCATGATGGACAGACTGAGAGTCCACTGGTCTCCAGAGACCAGCATGGAGACAAACATCAGGTCCATGATGGACAGACTGACAGTCCACTGGTCTCCAGAGACCAGCACGGAGACAAACATCAGGTCCATGATGGACAGACTGACAGAGACCAGCATGGAGACAAACATCAGGTCCATGATGGACAGACTGACAGTCCACTGGTCTCCAGAGACCAGCATGGAGACAAACATCAGGTCCATGATGGACAGACTGACAGTCCACTGGTCTCCAGAGACCAGCATGGAGACAAACATCAGGTCTATGATGGACAGACTGACAGTCCACTGGTCTCCAGAGACCAGCATGGAGACAAACATCAGGTCCATGATGGACAGACTGACAGTCCACTGGTCTCCAGAGACCAGCATGGAGACAAACATCAGGTCCATGATGGACAGACTGACAGTCCACTGGTCTCCAGAGACCAGCATGGAGACAAACATCAGGTCCATGATGGACAGACTGACAGTCCACTGGTCTCCAGAGACCAGCATGGAGACAAACATCAGGTCCATGGTGGACAGACTGACAGTCCACTGGTCTCCAGAGACCAGCATGGAGACAAACATCAGGTCCATGATGGACAGACTGACAGTCCACTGGTCTCCATAGACCAGCATGCAGATGGACATCAGGACAACAGAAGGAGAAGCAGTTGTTGGTCATGTACAGACCTGAAAGATGGAGTCCAGCTGGGTCTGATGCTGCTGGACAGACGGACCACTGGGGGACTCTGAGATCTGCTGGTCCACTCTGTGGAGGAACCAGGAAGAATTAGCTCACATCATGTCTGTCCTCACAGAGACAAACAACAGCTGAAGGTCCATGAAGTCCTGTTTGGACGAGGACAGTCCATCAGAGGACTGGTGGTGGTGAAGGTTTACTAGTCCTGCTGATCCGACGAGAACATGTGACCTCAGTGAGAGCTCTGCGCATTCACACGTTCACAAGATCCAGTTCTGCTCCAAGAAACGTTAGAGATCAAGAAGACGGACAACTGATGGAGACATGAAGCAGCTGAGGAACTCGGGACCATCATCAGGATCAGTAAGAGGAACCCTGGACCATCATCAGGATCAGTAAGAGGAACTCTGGACCATCATCAGGACCATCATCAGGATCAGTAAGAGGAACTCTGGACCATCATCAGGATCAGTAAGAGGAACCCTGGACCATCATCAGGATCAGTAAGAGGAACTCTGGACCATCATCAGGACCATCATCAGGATCAGTAAGAGGAACTCTGGACCATCATCAGGATCAGTAAGAGGAACCCTGGACCATCATCAGGATCAGTAAGAGGAACTCTGGACCATCATCATGATCAGTAAGAGGAAATCTGGACCATCAGCATCAGTAAGAGGAACTCTGGATCATCATCAGTAAGATGAACTCTGGATCATCATCAGGATCAGTAAGAGGAACTCTGGATCATCATCAGGATCAGTAAGAGGAAATCTGGACCATCAGGATCAGTAAGAGGAACTCTGGATCATCACCAGGATCAGTCCTCTGGAAGGTGAGACCTCCAAATACATGATTTAAATACATTTAATGTGTTTAAATATATCTCACCTCTCTGAAGAAGAATGTTGGTCTCCTTTAAATCCAATGAACCAGTCCCTTGAGTGGTCACTCTTCAAGGACAAAAAGCTGGGTTCATGTTCCAGAGAGTCTCATTTCTGATGGATCCTGATAGAAGACAAAAGTTCAATGTAGATATTCTATTTAAATGAGAAATAAGTTATACAGATACAAATATTTAGTCTATTAAAAAATTATTAAACATAAATCATTGGCAGAGTTTGGATACACTCACCTCTTTCCAGCAGAACGTTGGTCTCCTCTAAATTGAATTATGAAGTCTTTTGACTTGTCGCTCTTCAAGGAGACACAGCTGGGTTCAGGTCCAGGTCCAGGTCCAGGTCCAGGTCCAGTTCCAGGTCCAGATCCAGGTCCAGGTCCAGGTCCAGTTCCAGGTCCAGGTCCAGGTCCAGGTTGATTCCTGTAATAATGATGTTTGGTGATGTGAGTCTTGAGCTCTGACATGCAGAAGAGTCAGGGACAGATAGAGATGCTCATCTCACCTCTGAGCTTTGCTCCGACTCTCATGTTCCCCACATAGAGAGGTTTTAGAGGGAGGGACTCCGTCTTCTCCGTCCTCACACTGGTCCATTCTGCTGAATTCACGTCCACATCAGCTCACACACACACCTTCATCTGCAGAAGAAACACACATCACTGGTGCTGCACACAGACCAGCTGATCCTGCTCTGGTTTGTTGCTCCTGTTTTTTTGCTTCTACTGAGCAGTATAGGTCACTTGGTTTTATAATTAGGGCCCGAGCACTGACAGTGCGATGGCCCTATTGTATCTGTAGGAATTCTTTTTTTTTTCTTTCTTTCTTTTTTATTTTTCTGACAAAAGGAAAGGAGGGCCTTTTTGCCCCCCTAACCGTGCCCCAAAAGTCACCAAATTTTGCACGCCAGGCGTAGCGAAATATTTGATATTTAAAGCGATACTACGTAACTTTTCCACCTTAATCTAATATTTCATCATCATCATTGTGATGGAACATCAACTTCCAACAGGTTTATTGAACCTCTGTCATGGTCTGAGGGGTCTGTATCGCCTTCACTGGCACTATGTAACTTTGAGGAGCATGGTAGGAACCCTGCCACACTAAAAAACTACAAATCTTTACGACTTTGACTGCTTTACGGCATACGTCACTTCCCCCTCCTTCCCGATTCGTAGTCGAGACGAAAATGGGTGGGGCGTGGAGCACAGAGCTCCGCAGAAGCTGGTAACCCGTTGCTGCGTTATGGCTGCAGCAGCTCCACACAACAGACGTGGGGAAAAGATCTTAATGGTTTCACTTTTCACCGCTTTCCTGCTCGGAGGCAGAACCACGGAGGCCGGCCAATTATCTGAGATAACGAATTAAAAGAGTAAAAGAGTTGTCGGCTCGGTTGGATCGCGGCTGTAACGAGTCCGACCAAACATAACGTTCCTCAGTAAACAAACAAACACCCACACAGACGGGCGTCGGATCAAAACACGGGTTTTATTCCCCACTTCTCCAGCTAAACGCAGTTGTTGGCCAGCTCTCTGCGGTGCGATTAATTTTGTTGAGGAAAAAATATTAACTATTTGATTTGTAGCTGCAGAGGAAAAAAATTATCTCACGAGGAAAAAAAAATATTGCTCACGCCTCAAAGCCTCTTCAAAGCAGTCAAAAAAAAAGAAAAGAAAAGTAAGAGTAATACAAAACATGTACTGTATGTTGTACTATTATACTAATTTATTGAAACACATGGCGAGTCAAACATTTACCAAAGCAGCTGCCAAACACTCCTAAACAAGGTAGTAAGACGGTGGTTCTGCAGAACTGCGCCAGTAAATCCTTTCTAAAGAGTGGAGCTCCGACGAGGAGCTCCATTCTTTAGTAGGGATTTAATATGGATCCAGACCGTTAATAATCATTATTTTCTCCATATACCGCTCCCTGGCTTCCTTGTTTAAGGTATCCCGGTAAATTCCAGTTCCTTTCCAGCAGTTTAACATATTTTTTTTGCGTTCCGTCTGTTCACTTGGTGAAACAGAAAAGCGTCCCGTCTTCTCTCAAAACAAATGCAGCGACGGGACAGGAGTTTTCCGGCAGTACGCGCTGGTGCTCATGGGAAACGTAGTGTTCTTTCTGGTAAAGCACTACCGCCTTTGTCCAAAAGATGCCGCCAAACTCAGAAAAGCTGAAAGTTACGTTGTGCTGCTTTAATGGTTTGGATTTAAGTACATGGCAGAATGGCTCAACAGCGCCCCCTAGAAACCTTTGTGCCTCAAGCCCCACAATACGGTTTGACGTACATCCACGTACACACCTGTATCATGTCACAACTTAAACAAAGGTCTCTTGGCGCCATGGCCGAAACCCAACAGGAAGTCGGCCATTTTTAATTAATTGTGTAATTTTGCCGCAATTTATTTATTTCGCCATTTCTTCGGCCGCTTCTTCGCCCGAACCGTAACGTGCACCCAGGTGTGTTATACATCAATATTTGCGTTTCCATCCTGCGACGACGCGCATTACTTTCTCAGTCAAAAGCGTTACTGTGGCGACGATAGACGCAAAAAAGCGCGCCCCCCCTTCATCTGATTGGTCCATATTTGATAGTTCCTATTTTCAGCCATAAGTTTTGAATGGTTTGATATAGAGAGTCGTGGGTGGTGTCATCCAATAAATGTCCAGGCCTGAAGAATCTACATTAGTCATACAAGCTTCCACTGCAGTGAGGTGATTCTGTGAACAGTTTTTATTGCAGAAACTTGAAAATCTTGTTACTGTAAATGTGACGAAGCTCAGAGGTTTATCTGCAGGGACAAAGGTTCAATGTGCAAATATAAGGAGATATAAACATGCTGTATCCAGTGCAAACGACTAATAGACGTGATATGAGGTGTGATGATTGACAGAGTTCAGAGTCCAGAGTGCTGGGTGTGTCTTGATTAAGAAGTCTTATGACCTGGAGAAGCAACTTCTTTTACGTCTCTCAGTAAAATGTTTCAGTTAATCAGCCTGTTGTTTTTAACCCCGTCTGCATGAACCTCTGGGAGCTTCTGTGTCAACAGTGATGCTGTTGGAAGTTCAGTCAGGAAGACTTCTGGATGAAGATACGCCGTCTTCAGTAGTTACACAAGCACCAAAGAACAACTTCTTCCAGGAACCAAACTGACTTTAATGCTGGAGACGACAGCTTCATTCCAGGAAATAAAAACACCTCACAGTTTGATTGATAAAGAAAACTAATCATCATTGATCATCACTGTGTCTCTGATCTGTGCAGCAGCAGCAGCTTTGGACCAGAAAGGTTTATCGCACGCAGCAAAAAAACTGAAGAATCATACTAAATACAGAACCAAATCCTTAACGTTTATGAATAAAATAAAGTATGCTGGTCTAAAGACTGTGTAGCTCAAAGGTCCAGTGACTTGTAAACTTTCACTGAGTTACCGTATATTTATTCTACATACAGCAGCCAATAGAAATGCAATATTCTGCTTTGTGACTAGTCACTGGTTAGAACAAAAATAAAACCAAAGGAATCTTACAAAAGTTATTAATCCTCTTAAACATAAATCACATTGATGCAAAACGGCTCCAACAGATAAAGAATGAATACAATAATAATATCGTCATCTAACAATCATGTAGATTTGTTTTCAGACACAAGAATGACCAAAGTCTGCAGTGAAAACCTTCTCCAACCACGACGGAGCAGAAACTAACAGGAAAGTTCCTGAAGAAAAAGTTCAAACTTACAGTTTCTAAAAACAGTCCGAAGAGTTGAAGATGAAGATTCTGCAGTCTGAAGAAAAACCAACTGAGACGCAACTGAACTGATCCTGGAATGAGTCAGAGCTGGAGGAGGAGGAAGAGGAGGAGGAGGAGGAGGAGGAGGAGGAGGAGGAGGAGGAGGAGGAGGAGGAGGAGGAGAGAGGAGGAGGAAGAGGAGGAG